>NW_020664417.1:83275943-83298384 GCF_002925995.2 Terrapene triunguis | reverse complement strand
AGTGGTCAGTAGGAGACGCCTCTTAAGAAGATGCAAGAAACCCTGCAGTAGAGTGGAACTTGCCTTCAGAGAAAGTTTCTCCTCAACGACCCTGGTTAATTTATGTCCTGAAGCACAGAAGCTTGTCCCCCTTCCAAACTCATGGCTTTAATATACACTAAAGTTTCATCTTGGTCACCAATTTAGCATAATACAATTATGAGTCCAAGAGCTCTCTTTTCCCCATTCCTCTGCCACCTTTTACCAAAGCTTGAGATTCCAGGAAGCAAAGTGCTTTTTTCAATGCACAGTGAAGGTTCAAGTTTAATTTCTAATATATCCTCCCAAAAGATGTGTCATACAAACTATTTCAGTCTCTTTCACTTTTGTGACAGGGTTCGTTTGCTTATCAGCATAAGCCTTGCTTGCCTTGCCTCATTATCTCTCTTAGGAGTCCAAAAGTTTAATTCAACAATTTAAATAAAAAACAAAACAAAGAAAACAAAACCAAAAGCTATTTCTCCCTTATCTCCATCCAAGCTAATCCCTCTGTGCAGTGTATCTTAATGTGCCACTTTGTGTGTAGTACAAAAAAATAAAAGAGGATGACTTCTTTTTTGTGTGTTAAGAGGATAAAACGCTATAGAATGGTTCCTGACTTTTGCTGATTTGTGATTGCCTTCGCCACAGGAGGAAAAAAATACTAGCAACACAGCAGGCTGAGAAAGGCATTCGTTGTGAGGCTTAAACTATGACAGTAGCTCTCTTTTCTTTTGTGCCACCTAATAAGGCTCTTCTATCTTTCCTGCTGTGCACTTTGCCCCTGATTTGCAGCCATAGCAGCGAACACTATGGGACTGATTCTCCTTTGACTTACACCTGGGTGAACCAGGAGTCACTCAACTGCAATCAATGGAGCTAGTGTGAGAGGAGAATCTGATCCTGTGAAAGCTGAGAGTGGAAGACTAAAAAAAGAACATATTAAGGAAAAATAAAATAATTTTGTCTTAGGGGGTCCTGTTCCAGCTCAAAATATCCACAGATTGTGGGAAACATAGGCTGTGGGAGGCCCTGCAAATTGGTTCTTCAACAGACCAAGCCAAACAGGAGAATGGCCAGTATGCTGCATAATGCCTCAAAAATATTCATAGAGTTTAAGGGTAGAAAAGACCATTAGTTTGGCCTTCTGTATATCACAGGCCATTATTTTTCACCAAGTTACCCCTGTACTAATCCCAATAATTTATGCTTGACTGAAACATACTTTCCAGAAAGACATCCAGTCTTGATTTGAAGACACCAAGTGATGGAGAATCCACCACTTCTCTTGGTAGGTGGGTCCAATGATTTACACCCTCAAAGTTAAAAATGTGCACCTAATTTCTAATTTAAGTTTATCTGGCTTCAGCTGCCATCCATTAGTTCTTGTTATACCTTTCCTTGCTAGATAAAGAGCCCTTTAGTACCTGTTATTTTCTCTTTATGGAAATACTTATACACTATATCAATTCACTCTCAATCTCCTTTTTGATAAGCTAATAAGCTAATAATGCCTCTCACTGGCATTTTCTCCAGCCCTCACTTAGTTTTGTGGCTCTTTTCTGCACTCTTTCCAATTTTTCAACAGTTTCTTATTTGTGGTATGCACTCCTTATTTGTGGTTCCCAGTTCCTTATTCAAAGGCCAATATATATAAAAAAACCACATCAATGTAAGATTAGATTTTTAGAAATTTCAAATTAGTGTGATTGAGTATGATAAATTACTAATTACTTTATTTATTAAAGAATCAACTAAGAAGCTGCATTTTGACTGGCTGTACATGACAAAACTAGTTTCAGGTCACCCCAACTGACACCTCCCTGTGACCCTCAGACAGTTCTGAAGGAGTTGGGAGATGCCACTTACCAACCCAAAGCTCTGTTCCTGTGCAGGTCACTGTCCCACATATTGTACTGGCTGTATGTGCCAAAATAAGGCTTATGTGGGAGTGCTGGAACAATTTGTATAGTGGGGGTGCTGAAATCTATTGAATCGAACTGTAAACCCTGTATATGATGCAAACCTCTTCAAGCCAGGGGTGTGGCAGCCCCCCTGCATGTCTAGTTCCAGCACCTACAGGCTTAAGTCACCACAAGTGACATGTCCCTGTGACCATTATTTCTTTAATAAGAGATGAGAATATGCCACTCCCAGAGATGAATCTTTATTTCTGGCCTGACATATTTTACCCCAATTTTTATTTTGGGTTCTCTATTAGCTAACATGCAATGTGCACATAAAACCAGAAAGCAATATTTGATCAATTTGTTCCAGATCCAGCTGTAATGTTTTCACAGAACTAATAGGATAGTTACATATTAAATCTGTAGGAACTTTTGGTTGGTTGGTTGCTGAATTAAGAACAGCAACATGGCCACATTTATGGAAGCTTGCTCAATTGTGTTAGATATACAAACATTACTGTTGTGTGGTTTTGCTCATTAAACACAAATAGTATGAAGACACTGCGTGGGCACAGTTCACTCCCAAATAATCATGTTTATTAACTGTATGCAAAAATACAAGGCCTAACTTAATGCATACGGCTGCTAGCCTCCAAGTGATCTCTGATGGCTTCTCAAATGTAGAAAATAGTGACCACCACAGAGTGCTCACAAACTACTTAAAAGAATACTACGCTATTCCAATGTACTAAAATTAATTGAACCAGCTAGTGTCTTTGCTGCTGTGTGATTCTCACAGCTACATTAATGTGGCTTGGTTCACTTTAATAGAACTTGGAGAACTCAGCCTGTGGCTAGAAGATCTCCACCTCCTTTCCTTTTTAATTCAATTCCATCATAGAAATGCCAGCCCTCGGTTTGACCAAGTTTGTGGAAACATACAAAATGGTTCCCCGATGATACCATTTGGATTTTAAAAAACGGGTGGGGGGGAAAAGGAGAGAATTATTTATATTTGTTTCTCTACACCAAGCAATAGCAATCAAATTCATGGGGAACAGCAAGTGTACATGCAGTTTACTTGATACTAGAGCAGTGGAAACACAACTCAATCCTGAGAATAAGAAGGGAGTCTGTAAAAGTGTGGCCAGTCCCTGAGCACCCCCTCACAGCCAGGTGTGGAGCTGCTGAAGTGCCCCACCTTAACTTCCCCAGGTCCAGCAGCAGTAGATTTCAGTTTACAGCCCAGGGCAGGCATAAGCCAACACATTGCTGGACTGAAGAAGGGGACATGGAATTTTGTTAAAACAATCATTACAACAAACAGTTCATAAGGCCAGGAATCCTTCCAATAGACAGTTCATCGGGGCCTGCTTCAAGGCTCCGAAACTCACAGTCCACGCCCAAGTCTTTGAATCAGCTCCAAGCTCATCCCCTGGTGCCTGAGAGAGAGCAACTGACATTCACTGCAGCCAGCCTGCCTACAGGGCTCCTTTGTTCTTCCTGTTCATACAGCTGAGCCCTCCATCCCCACAGGCCAGCGCCTCCGTCAGGCTGCAGGCCCCAGCCTGTTCCGCAAAGGGATAGTATCCTTTAAATCAGACTCTTTCAGAGACTCCAGGATTCCAGTGTTCATTTTTTTTTTTTAATGTTAATGGTATCACATTGTGGAGTGCAATCCAGACCTGTGAGGGGCTCTGTCACCTCTGCCCTGCAAACTTGGGCACCTCACAATGCTTTGCTGCTGTAGCTTCCAGCCTGGGCCACTCACAAATAGCCTGCCAGCATGCATGTCACACCCTGAATGTCTGTGTCTAGCTGCAACCTGCCAGTCATACATAAATCACACCATAGGCTCAGAGTTTCTAATCTGCTGGGGGGGGTGCTCCACCACAGTTCCGCCCAGACCTTGCCACCCTTCACCCCAAGGCTCCACCCCTTCCTGCCCCCTCCCTGGAGCATGCCACACCCTTGCTTCTCCCCTCTCCCCCCCAGCACCTCCTGACACCGCAAAACAGCTGATCCACGGCAGGCAGTAGGCGCTGGTAGGGAAGGGGAGGCACTGATCGGCGGGGCCCACCGTCGGGCAGTAGGTGCTGGCAGGGAGGGGGAGGTTCTGGTAGGGGGGCTGTTCAGCACCCACCATTTTTTTCCTGTGGGTGCTTCAGTGCCGGAGTACTCATGGAGTCGGTGCCTATGAGTCACACTCTGGCTTCCACCAGCCTTGGTTACTACTAGCAGGATGTTCCCAACACACTGCCTGTCCTGGATTTCCCCCCAAAAAAGATGTGTTCTGCATTGTCCAGCCCCCTCCTGGACAGTCCAGATATTAGAGGTCTGTTCCCCTGGAAAGGCCTCAATGTACAACAGTCTGCTACTTTAATTGGAGTTACGCACACAGTTCAGTTTGAAGACAACACTGGATTGTCTTACAGGTCGTGCTGGTGGGGGTGTGGCATTATATGTGAAAGAATCAGAGAATCAAAAGAAGTAAAAATCATAAATTAATCAAACTGTACCATAGAATCTCTATGGATAGAAATTCCATGTGCTAATAATAAGAATATAGCGGTAGGGATATATTACCAACCACCTGACCAGGATGGTGATAGTGACTGTGAAATGCTCAGGGAGATTAGAGAGGCTATTAAAATAAAAAACTCATTATTAATAATGGGGGATTTCAATTATCCCCATATTGACTGGGTACATGTCCTGGGTACAGGATGGGATGCAGAGAGAAAGTTTCTTGACACCTTAAATGACTGCTTCTTGGAGCAACTGGTCCTGGAACCCACCAGAGGAGAGGCAATTCTTGATTTAGTCCTAAGTGGAGAACAGGATCTGGTCCAAGAGGTGAATATAGTTGGACCGCTTGGTAATAGGGACCATAATATAATTAAATTTAATATCCCTGTGGCAGGAAAAACACCACAGTGGCCCAACACTGTAGCATTTCATTTCAGAAAGGGGAACTACACAAAAATGAGGAGGTTAGTTAAACAGAAATTGAAGGGTACAGTGCCAAAAGTGAAATCTCTGCAAACTGCGTGGAAACTTTTTAAAGACACCATAATAGAGGCTCAACTTAAATGTATACCCCCAAATTAAAAAAAAATAGTAAGAGAACCAAAAAAGAACCACTGTGGCTAAACAACAAAGTAAAAGAAGCAGTGAGAGGCAAAAAGGCATCCTTTAAAAAGTGGAAGTTAAATTCTAGTGAGGAAAATAGAAAGGAGCATAAATACTGGCAAATGAAATGTAAAAATACAATTAGGAAGGCCAAAAAAGAATTTGAGGAACAGTTAGCCAACGACTCAAAAAGTAATAGCATTTTTTTTTTAAGTACATCACAAGCAGGAAGCCTGCTAAACAACCAGTGGGGCCATTGGACGATCAAGGTGCTAAAGGAGCACTCGAGGACAATAAGGCCATTGCAGAGAGACTAAATGAATTCTTCGCATCGGTCTTCACGGCTGAGGATGTGAGGGAGATACCTAAACCTGAGCCATTCTTTTTAGGTGACAGATCTGAGGAACTGTCCCAGATTGAGGTATCATTAGAGGAGGTTTTGGAACAAATTGATAAATTAAACAGCAATAAATCACCAGGATCAGATGGTATTCACCCAAGAGTTCTGAAGGAACTCAAATGTGAAATTGCAGAACTACTAACTGTAGCCTATCATTTAAATGTAACCTATCATTTAAATCAGCTTCTGTACCAGATGGCTGGAGGATAGCTAATGTGACGTCAATTTTTAAAAAGGGCTCCAGAGGTGATCCCTAAGCCTGACTTCAGTACCGGGCAAACTGGTTGAAACTCTAATAAAGAACAGTATTGTCAGACATATATATGAACATAATTTGTTAAGGAAGAGTCAACATGGTTTTAGTAAAGGGAAATCATGCCTCACCAATCTACTAGAGTTCTTTGAGGGGGTCAACAAGCATGTGGACCAAGGGGATCCAGTGGATATAGTAAAAAGCAACAGAGAGTCCTGTGGCACCTTTAAGACTAACAGATGTATTGGAGCATAAGCTTTCGTGGGTGAATGCCCACTTCGTCGGATGCGTGGATATAGTGTACTTAGATTTTCAGAAAGCCTTTGACAAGGTCCCTCACCAAAGGCTCTTACACAAAGTAATCTGCCATGGGATAAGAGGGAAGGTGCTTTCATGGATTGGTAACTGGTTAAAAGATAGGAAACAAAAGGTAGGTATAAATGGTCAGTTTTCAGAATGGAGAGACGTAAATAGTGGTTTCCCCCAGGGGTCTGTACTGGGACCAGTCCTATTCAACATATTCATAAATGATCTGGAAAAAGGGGTAAACAGTGAGGTGGCAAAATTTGCAGATGATACAAAATTACTAAAGAGAGTTAAGACCCAGGCAGACTGTGAAGAGCTACAAAAGGATCTCTCAAAACTGGGTGACTGAGCAACAAAATGGCAGATGAAATTTAATGTTGATAAATGCAAAGTAATGCACATTGGAAAGCATAATCCCAACTATACATATAAAATTATGGGGTCTAATTAGTTGTTACCACTCAAGAAAGAGATCTTAGAGTCATTGTGGATGGTTCTCTGAAAACATCCACTCAATGTGCAGCGGCAGTCAAAAAAGCAAACAGAATGCTGGGAATAATTTAAAAAGGGATAGATAATAGGACAGCAAATATCATGTTGCCTATCTATAAATCCATGGTACGCCCACATCTTGAATACTGTGTGAAGATATGGTCGCCCCATCTCAAAAAAGATATATTGGAATTGGAAAAGGTTCAGAAAAGGGCAACAAAATGATTAGGGGTATGGAACGGCTTCCATATGAGGAGAGATTAATAAAACTGGGTCTTTTCAGCTTGGAAAAGAGACAGCTAAGGGGAGATATGATTGAGGTCTATAAAATCATGACTGGTGTAGAGAAAGTAGATAAGGAAGTGTTGTTTAATACTCCTCATAACAGAAGAATTAGGGGTCACCAAATGAAATTAATTGGCAGCAGGTTTAAAACAAATAAAAGGCAGTACTTCTTCACAGAACACGCAGTCAACCTGTGGAACTCCTTACCAGAGGATGTTGTGAAGGCCAATACCCTAACAGGGTTCAAAAAAGAACTAGATAAATTCATGGAGGATAGGTCCATCAATGGCTATTAGCCAGTATGGGCAGGAATGGTGTCCCTAGCCAGAAGCTGGGAATGAGCGACAGGGGATGGATCACTTGATGATTACCTCTTCTTTCATTCCCTCTGGGGCACCTGGCACTGGCCACTTCAGAAGATAGGATACTGGGCTAGATGGACCTTTGGTGTGACCCATGAGGGCCATTCTTATGTTCTTATGATTAACTTTGATTAAAGAATACAATAAGTTTAATTACAGAGAGATAGCTTTTAAGTGAGTACAAGTACAAGGTATTAGAGTCAGAAATGGTAACAAGATAAATAAAGATAAAATGCTTTCTAGTAGCTAGAATTTAACAAACTAGAGTTGGCTCAATGTAAAATTCTTAGCATGGGATCCCAGCAACATTGCTGATCAAACACTGCTGTCCCCCAAAGGCCAAGGGGCTGGTTCTTTGTCTTTTCAGATGTGCGCGCAAGCGAGATATAGATACAGAGAAAGAATGCCAGAGGTGGTTTTGCCCCTCCTTTTTATAGTCTTTGAAATGCATTTTTCTGAGAGTTACCCTAGATAAAGTTCTTTCTAGCTGTGAGGATGGAGACTTGCAGTCTTGTGGTGAAAGAGGTTCCACATTGTTTTTTGTTAAAATGCAGGTTCATCTGTTCCTGTCCCCCTTCACTGCCCAAGAATGGCCACTTGAAGGATGATTGCCAATCAACTTTGATGACACCTGGCTAGAGGTGTCAGCTTGTCCTTTATCTTAGAGAAACCAGTTTACCCACTCCCTGGGCTTGTCTGGTAAACACATTTCAGTCTTAAATTCTGCTTATGTTCATAACTTTATATATAATGTTGCTACACACATTTCACCATGATCTTATTGACCAACAAGTTATTAGTGTTCAAATGATACCTCACAGGATAGAGGGGTGCATTCAGTCATAAATGGCAGTGTGAAAGTAAATAGTTAATAAGTTTAACACCATTTGAAGGAAGAGAAATTTGACAGCAGAGAATATATAACTAGTAGTACTCATTATCAAAAAAACTATTCAAAGTAAATATCTCCTTTCAAGTCTAGATAAAGGTTATGTTATTTGATAGCTATTGATGCTGGCAGTACAAGAGTTCTGTAAGATTTGTTCCAACTGATTATACTATTTCCCTAGTACTTTCTTGCATAAGCAGATGAATTTAAGACATTTTTGCATTTCATGAGTCTGAGTTGGGGGGAGGGGCAGGGGAGTCTTTTGCACATATTTATTCAGCAGAAAAGAAAGCAGGCACACTGTTGTGACTACAGAAGACATTTCAGTGACTCTACCTTTGACCCTTACATCATTTCTTTTGAACCCCTTTCAGTTTAGGAACTGGAATTACATGAAGTTAAAAGCTAATGCAAAAATCAGAAAAACTCAGCTGACACACCTGAATTGATAATCGGAATGGATTGGATTTGCAATTCTAATTTCAAATAAGTGATCATCTGTTTGCACCTACCTACTTAAGATTGAATATTGTTCCCCCTTTTCACTCTCAACATTTTTTTTGGAAAGCTGTAATTTAAATTGTGTTGAGCAGTACACATCTTTAAGAAATACTTATAGCAAACATCTCAGAGGATGTTATGTGGGTCAATACATTTTGAGTTTGCAACATTAATCTGAAATCATAAATGGATCATATCAACCAACAAATATAGATTAAGTAATAGTGTACTGAGTAAGTTTCATGCATTTGATTAATGTTGGTTATTTTATTGAAAGAATGAATAAGTAGTAGATGGAAAACAATGTTTCTTAATTTGTTTATAGTTACCGTAGTTTTAAATCACGTTTGCATATTAGAAGCCTACATTGAAGATGTTAGAAAAATATTAGTGATGAGTTGACCAAAGCCAACACAATCACATATCCTAAATGTTTATTAAATTTGTCACTGCAATTGTTCAACATTGTGATTTTTTAAATCCCTGCTGCCAGGATAATGCTCAATAATTTCTTCATGTAATTTATATTTGAAGTGATTACCGTATTGGTCAGGAAGACAGGACATCAATACTAGCCCTAATTGAATAAGACAAATTATATGTCAGACCTGCTGACCTTTTCAACTTTACCTCTGTAATCTAATGATTCTACAGCCATTCTGTCTTCTCCGTAAATATCAAGATAAATCAAAACTAATGTAAACACGCACACAAACACAATACAAATCAAAGAGTCCTATCACTCAACCTTTTGGGGCCTAGTTGTGAAACAAGACTCAGCAAAGAGCCAAGATGTTAAACATACTATTTTTCCTGAATGAAAAGTCCAAGTCTTGTGGAATTCCTTTCTTAGCATTATCCTCATTGTGTTTATAATTATATTAAATAAGATATCAATGTCACCTGAGTAGTTTGTGTTGAATGTTAGTTTAAATGTGAATGGACACCCACACTCCCTTTGTAGTTTGTCTTTGTAGGCCCCAATCCTGAAAACACAAATAACTTTACCCGGGGAAATAGACCTATTGCACCCAGTGAAGCTACACATCTAAGGTTCTTCAGGTATAAATATTTGCAGGATCAGGCTCTTGGATTGTAAACTCTTCAGGGCGAGGATGGAGTCTTCTCATTTACTCATAGAGCACCTACCAGGATGAGGCCTCAATCCCTATTAGGACTTCTGAGTGCCACTGCAATACAGATATTAAATAACAGATTTAATGAAATAGATTAGATGAAAAGTCCTATATATTATGTTAACAGTACTCTGAACAGTACTCTAATTTTACTGAGTTAGCAGTACATCCCTTTCTGCAATCAATTAATCCTATATATTTTATGGAAAGCTGAAAATAAAGTGCTGCATTTTTAATGCTGGTGCTACATATCTGGTATAGAGCTGCCATATTAGTGCCATTTAGTTTACTATTTTAAACGCCATTTTCAGTACACTATAAAAACAATCACTTTAGATTTCACAGGGGTTTTCCTGCTCCTGCTTGCAGACTAGGGGGCTCTGTAGGGAAGCAAGCAATCTGGGCTTAGTCTGCAGATTGACTGCTGCTGACAGCCTGGAGTAAGTTGGGGTGAGTTGTGCCTCTGGTTTTAGGGGATCTCTCTGGGCTTGTCTACACAGGAGTATCCAAGAAACTTAATCAAAATTAATTAAAGGTGTGAATTTGAAGTGGATTAGTTAAACTGTATTAAATCCCTGTGTGGAAAATGTTATTCAGAATTAAAGTGGCCTTAATTTGGTTTATCATAATTCACTTAGAGCAGTCCCTATTTCAGCACTGAGGCATCTACTAAATGAAATGGAAAGGAAAACAATGGAAATAGTAGGTGACACAAGACCACAAAAAGGACCAATATAGATACAGTTATCAAACTTTCAGGACTGTATTCAGGTGACTGCAGTCTGTCAATCTGCATAGTGTCTATAGTAAACAGAGAATAAGTTGCAATGATTAAGACAATTACACAACACCCAGATTGTCATAAATAAATATGTACTCCATTGGAACTTTGCAGAGTAAGTACTACTTTGTGTAAATTAAGTACGTTTTTTTGTAAGAAAGTGCTATTGCAAGAAGGGATTGATATAAGCCTATAAAGAGCCTGCCTGAAAGCTAATGAGGCTAATAATAAACTCTTGCATTTATTTATCACCTTTCATCTGAGGATCTCCAAGTATTTTACTGTTAACACTATTTTATGAATGGGGAAACTGAGGCACACAAAGCAATTCAACTTGGCAAATGATCATTAAAATTTGTGTCTGTCCTTTTGCATGAGGATTTCTGATATTATTATTTCCCTATCCAAAAAATGCATAGAATTTTTCTGAGTTTAGTGATTTGCCCAACATCATAGAGCGTGGCAGAGTCAAGCCTTGAATTTTAACTCCCAAGCCCTAGAAAATACTCCCTACCACAAGCTGATATACACAGGCATATGCTATTTGTCTTTTCTAGGTAGCAATGTCTTTTAACCAATTCTTGTAAATTGGCTTAACTAGTGTTTTGAGAAAGTGATCTTATTATGCTTTCTGGCCCACTAGAATGCAAAAGCCTTCTAAAAGAAGATTGAAGTATTAAATCAAATAAAAACAGAGGAGAGAAGTTGGACATAAGATGTTCTTTAGAAATATAAGCAGTGAACAGCCAAGAGAGTCCAGGGGGGTCACAGAGAATATGTTCCTATTCAGGACCGGCTCTAGGCACCAGCAAACCAAGCACATGCTTGGGGCGGCACAGTTCCAGGGGCGGCATTCCGGAAGGTTTTTTTTTTCTTTGCTTGGGGCGGCAAAAAATCTAGAGCCGGCCCTGTTCCTATTGATTAAACAGATACAGTATTGCCTACAGAGAGAACAAGTGAATTCTCGGCAATCAGAAATAATGTTAAAAGTTGATAAGGTACTAGGCTTAGTTGAATTACACCCCAGAATTTTGAATAGGAAAAGCCTGGAGACTTGGATGGCCCAGGGATTGGTAGCTTGATGCACAACCTTTAATAGGTAGAATGTCAATTCAAATCCAACCCGGTTCTGTGGTAACCAAAAGTCGTTGTCGTCATCTCATTGCTATTTGGTGGCATGAGTAGAATGAGTTTGGTAGACTCCTACAGCAGTCCAGTGGGTCTCAGTTACAGCCAAAATATGTAACTGGTACATTTCTTAGTAGTCTCAAAGGAGAGGCTAAATACTGAAAGATTGTGGACAGTTCTCTAAGGCCTTGAGCTGGTTCTTCTAGGTCACAGGAAATGCACTATGTTAAACAAAAAACCTCAGTAGGGAAACAAGCTAGCTGAATTTAAGACATTTCACTGTCCCCTCAGGCCATAATGTATTAAAAGGTAAATATATTATTCTTATTGTTTGCATTACCCTGTAGCAGAAGAGAGTTGTTTCACACACACACAAAAGTATCCCTCCCCCACTTTTTTAATCAGAGACTGATTATCTCTCTCTAATTGGAAGAAAACAATTCATAATTTGACCTAGGTCTGAGGCTCAGATTATTTTTTTATAATAGTCATTTGAATTAGTTTGAATCAAGTATACAAAACAAATCAGATATACAACTGTGGGAAACTAATTATCCCTAACCATCTCTTGTCACACGTTTAATTGTTGGCCAGTTTCAATGATTTTTATTTTCCTTCAGAGAGTAAGAGGCTAGTCACTTATTTGCACAATATTTAATCCATCAATTGCAGCAGTGGGGGCAGGATTTTAAAAAAGTGCTCAAACCCTGACTTCAATGGGAGTAGAGTTAGGCCAATGTGGAGCACTTTTGAAAATCCTACCCACTAACGGTTTATTTCTCAAAGTATAAACACATGATGAGGTAGTAAATAATGAGGACATGTTATTGTTAGAAGATCTAAATTATCTGGTGAAGTGATCACAGTCCAACAAAACGTTTCATTACGGCAGTACACATCTGGGAACAAAGAATGCAGACCACACCTACTGGATGGATTGTCTTGGAAAGCAGTGACTTAAAAAAGGACTTTGGGGGTCATTATAGAGCTATCAGTGCAATGCTGTGGCAAAGAGGTCTAGGAGATCCTTGGATTTCTAAAGAAGAGAATATCAAGTAGGAAAGTGCTCTTGCCTCGGAACACAGCATTGGTAAAATTGCTTTGGAATACTGTGTCCAGTTCTGGGATCTGCATTTCAAGGATGTGGAAATAGTGGAGAGATTTCAAAGGAGAACCACAAATATGGTCTGGGCCTGGAAAACAAGACATGATGTGAGGCTTAAGGAGCTCAATCTATTGAGTTTACCAGAGATAAGGCTGAAAGGTGACCTGACCAGGTCACTATGTATGGTACTTACACAGAAAAGATATTGGGGGGTGGCAGGGAGAATAATTTTGCTGACAAAGGCATGACAAAATCAATGGCTTGAAATTGTAGTCAGACACATTCGGCCTTGAAATAAGATGCAACTTCCTAGCAGTGAGGGTAATTAAACATTGGAACAACTTACCAGGAGAGGTGGTAGATTCATCATTGCTTGGAATCTTTAAGACAAGATTCAATATTTTTAAAAGATATGCTTTAATTCAGCTTTACCTCTGAATTGAATGGATCCATCTGTAATATTGCTCTGGTACACAAGCACTATGAAGAATTTGTCTCCCCAGTGTGGAAGACTACCCAAAAGCACATCCCCTGGAGATATTGGATTCTACATGTACCTGGGCTTTCAGAACAAAACAAGCCACAAGATAAGAGATCTTCACAACTGTCTGACTTGGATCCCTTCAATGAAGAAACCATTGGCCTTGGGGAAATGTTTATGAGAGAGATCCGAAAGGAGCAGCACGATTGCTGGAGGAGCTGATTGAAACAAGAAACCTGTGCCAAAATAGCAAAAAATCACAGGCCACCATTCGTAAACTGAGCCCTGATGGACAAACAACCAAAAGTGCATTGGGAGAAACTGCAGCAATCAAGTTGCACAACAATTAATCCTAAATGGCAAACCAGCCCACAAAACAAAACAAGTTTATAAGGAACTTCGCTCACTCCTCAGAGACCACAGAGTCCACAATGAACAGCCCAACACTGAGGAGCTGACAGTAGCCATGAAAACTCTGAAATGTGGAAAGGCAGCTGGACTTGATAGTGTAAATGAACTACTGCTACACGTCAGGACAAGAGTACAGAAGTGGCTACTTGACTTTTAATACTTGCATGGAGACAGTGCAGATACTTGGGCTGCATTACTCAAACCACATAAAGACACCAACTCTGAAAAGAGTTACTGACCAATATCCTTACTTTTCTCAACCTACATGCTATATAAGCAGACCATAGTGGGTAGAATAGCACCAACAGGGGAAGGGCAGATGACTGATAACCAAGCCAGTTTCTGCCTAGGAGATCATTTTGTGGTCAAGTTGCAAACCTAACTCAAAGATGGCTTTGAAACCTGCAAAGTTACATGGGATGTGTTTGTTGAGCTGTCGGCTGCTTGTGACACTGAACCATTGTGCACTTCTATTGAAACTGGCAAGAATTTTGAGAAATAGCAGATGATCCAGGTCAGCTCCTCCCTGCTTGAGAAGTGATTTTTCTTTGTCAAGATGGATAGTCAGGAAAGTCGCTGGCATACTCAATGCAATGGATTTCCCCAAGACTGAGTGCTAACACCCTTCCTTTTTAATGTCTACACAAATCACCAACCAGCAGTCCCCAACATGTGGTAATTCATTTATGCAGATGATCTTTGCATTGCCACCCAATCAGAAAGATTTGAGGATACTGAGCACATTCCAGCTGGCTCCCTGAGCATATTTAGAGAATACTATTGCACATGGTTCCTGAATGCCAACTCTATAAGACACAAGTGTGTGCCTTTCACCTGAAATACTGACAGCCAAATAAAAACTCCAGATATCACAGGATGGTACAATCCTTGAAACTAGGACCATCTGGTGTACCTCGGGATCACATTAGACTGAATGCTGACATTCAAAGAGCACGTCAAAATGCTGAAAAAGAAAATGAACTCTAAGTAATGTGTTGGCCAGTTTCTGTAGTACACAAATTGGAAGCTGACCCCAAAACACTCAAAGAAACCAGTCTCACCATGTATTGTCACACTTGAGCCATGTACACAAAATTGATACTGAACATAATCAGTCCCATAAGATCATCACAGGGGCCTTGACACTAACTCCCACAGTCGCTATACTGCCTCAGTGATTGTATACTGCCTCAGTGATTGTACCACCATCAGTGAGGTGTGATGCCTTTAGTAAAAAGGTGAGACAAAATAAGGTGTATGATCCAAGACACCCACTGCATTGACACATTCCACCACCCAAGAGGTAGAAATCCAGAAAGAACTTTGCCTCTGAAAATCCTTTACCTATAAATACCACTGCAAAAGGCTTGAGTAACAAAATGGCAACGCTTCAGAACAACTTTCTTCAGACACAACCTTGAAAGAAAACACTGATGTACTCTAAATTGACTGAGAGCTGGGATGGAAGAGACTGGTGACAATATGACCAAGTGGAAGCTGAAGAATGTCCCCAAATGCAAATGTGGAGAGCCTAAGCAAACACTTGAACATTGTCTGCTGCAGTGCCCCCTGTCAACATCCAGTGCTCCCATGAAACTATTCAAGATAAGTGATTGCAGCCAAGATTTTAGCTGCAGGTTGAAGTGGTAAACTCTGATGATCTAACTTCCAGGAGGAGGAGGGTAGGGGGAAGTATTGCCTGTATGTGCATGAGGTCAGGCTGGATAGCAATGGTGATACCTTCTGTTCGTGGAGTCTGTCAGTTGCCATGTTTACTCCCTCCCTTCATGATCCATGGAGAAAACACGAAGCTCTGCATAGCCCTCAACACGCTTATAACATTTTCAGCTCTGCATCAATATAATGACTATAATCTAATCTCATGCTTCAGGGCTTTAGCTGGTTGACTGCAGGGTTCAGTAAGGATTTTTCCTCCCAATGCACAATTGGTCAGATGTACAGGGTTGTTTTATTTTTTTGCACTGTACCACAGAGTGTAGTTATTGTCTGAAATGCAACTGTGAAAATGGCATTGTGCAGTTCTACGTTTGTCTTTGAGAGGTCATATCATATTTGCTCAGTTTACATATAAGATGTTGTAGGATTTTTAGATATCAACCAGAGCAGGATGAATTGTTTGTTATGAGTAATATCCGTTACTAACATAGCCCTTTTTGTGGCCAATGCATCATTTGCCAACTGATCCCAATTTCTGCAAATGAATTTGTTATTTGTAAATATTTACCCAATAATTTCTCCAAACTATTTTTGGCCTACTTTATTCCAGTCCTCTATTCACATTCTGTGTGATTGGTTGCCTGTGTCATACTATTGTTTCTGCTCTTACAAAATTATTGTCAATTTTAAAAGGTGAATACCAAATAATAAACTGCTAGTGCTAATTTTTGGATGGCTAATCATTCATGTTAAAATCTGTGACATTTTCACAATTTTTGACTATTTTCATGAACACCAAACAGTTGCCTATATACTAAAATAGTAACAGCCCCATCAATCATACTGAACCAGACTTTCAGTATTCTGATTAGTGAGTAATGTTTCATTAATATTCAGAAAGCTCTATTGCCAGCCTGGAGACTCATTCTGGAATCTGCAAGCCAGTCTGGGGCCTTGTGGCTCATTTGTCAACACTAATAACTGAATTTGACTTGCAAACTTGGACTGAACCATTCTGTTGATCATGCATAAGCCAAAATAGAATTTAGCTCATGCATCCAGGAGTAGATTCTTGAGGTCAGTAGAGCTATGAACATTTACACTAGCTGAAGCTCTGCCTAAACCTAAGTGATCAGGTCACTCTTGAAAACCAGGACTTGGGTACTTCAGAAAGTTTTACACTTGGCTTCTAACTGCAGTTTTCTATGCACCTATTGTATTCTACACAGATTTAAAGTAGCTCATTGTCATAGCAAGCTGCCTGTGATGGGGTGCACCTACCCGGCACTGGCCAAGAAGGGGTTAACCACATGTTGTGGGCTGAGGAAGCCACACCCCTCACCACTGCTGGGCATGCACCAATTGGAGTCTCAGTATAAAAGGGAGCAGTCTAGCTCAGTCTGGGCTGACTGCTGAGGAAGAAGAATGCACATTGCAGGCTCCCTCCTGGGAGCTGCTGAAGCCCCAGACCCCAGGCTCACCAAGACCCAGGTGGAAAGCCAGCTGCCTGCAGAAGCCTAAGAGGAGACAGAACAGTCGGGAGCTTCACCAGCTGATGACCCAAGAGGCCCAGGAGATCTGTGGATGGCAGCACTGGAAAACAGGGTAGGAAGTAACCCAGAGGAACTAGACATTGATCCAGTTGTGGAAGTGGGACAAAGGTAGCATATTTTGGATGGATCCCTACTGACCTAGTGGTGAATCCATTCACTGCTGACAGGGCCCTGGGTTGGGACCTGGTGGAGTAGGGAGGGTCTAGGTCCCCCTACCCCAGTTGCCACCCATCCTGGGAGGTAGCCCATTTCCCTTCTGGCCACACTGCCCTGAGGCTAAGGGCAGTCATTTGGACTCAGCCATGGGGTTATAATGTCCCTACTCTCTCCCCAAAGGTTGACAGGGTGTACATGTCCCATGACACTGCCCTATCTATGGTATTTAATCGGACCCATTGCTATAGCATCCAGGTGCCTCATAGTTGAATATTTTTGTCCTTAAAACACCTCCATGAGGTAAGAAAGTATTATTTCCATTTACAGACACCTAGGCTTGGACCAATCAGCTTTTTCATCGGTACGTGTCAGTAAATGTTGATTTCACCATACACACACAAACTGACAAAAATATTACCATCGATGATTGAAACTTACAAGCAGGAAAAGTAAGAAAAATGCAGCTTGGGAACTTATTAGAATTTGATTTAAGGATAGTTACTTTGTATATTTTGACACTGATGTTGACAATTTGTGTTTTTAAGGTTATAAAGCTAAAGTTTTTCAGTATTAACATCTACTGTCATTAAATAATTGTCTGACCCCTGCCCACATAATTTATTGCAGTGGTAAACATTTAAATTGATAAAAATTGCTTTAAAATAAACATTGATATTATCCACTGAAATTCTATTTAAAGGAATCAAGTTCTGCCAATCCTTCAAAGAGGGAACTAAGATACAGAGAGACTAAGAAACTTGCCTAAGGTCACTGAGGAAGTCTGGCAGAGAAAGGAACAGATCCTGGATCCTTTATGTCCCAAACTAGCACCTTAACCACTGGGCCATCCTCTCATTCTTCATGTTTTCAACTACCATCTCTTTATTAGTATATAGAGTCTGGTTTCTAGTCCGGATAGATTTATTTTCTAGATCAGAAAGCTGTCCTCTACCTAACTGTGACCTTAAGACCACCCCAATGCCAGTTGGCATATTGTTGTCATGATATATACGCAAAAAGTGGCGTACAATATATCATTTAAGAACTAATAATTCATTGATTATTAATATTCTTGGGTGATGTATGTATGTTTAACACACTATGGACTTTGTAGATACAGGCTGAGAATGAGTTCTTAAAATGTTTTTGGCAAGCAGTGCCTGAGCCATACCGGTTCCAGACAAAGGAATGTGGTTCTGCCTGCTTGAATGTGTCTCTGATGTAAATTAAGCCAGATGTGGCCAAAGATAAAGAAAAGCACATTTACATGCAAGGTAAACAAAGCCATCAGCAAATCAATGGGGAAAGCTAGCTACTTAACATTCTAGACTGTACCCCTAGGACGCCTTCCTGCCTCTTGAAGCAGGGTCAATGAACTTTGGGAAGATATAAGCAAAGAGAAAAAGCCATTTGGGGATCTATCATTTGAAGGACATAAATGGGCCAGAACTCTTGAAATCACAGAACACAGGATCCTTCAGCCAAGGAGACCAAAGTCTCTGGGAACTGAGTATAGGTGAGACACCTGCTTAGGCAAAGAGTGCAACTTACTTAAATTAAATTTTAGTCTTCAAAGCATATTTTACTTTTGTTTTCTTGTTACCTTGTTAACTTTATTCCTTATACTTGATATCATTTACACCTATGACTTGTTGTTCACTAAAGTTGATTTACTTTTTCTGTAAACCAATTCAGTGCTTTAAAATAGAATGATTGTTAACTCCAGTCAAGGCAATAAGCTGCCTTTTAAAGGGATCCGTGAACATAGTAATTTCTGTAAGTGTTCAATGAGAGAGCTGGACACTACCGGGCAGATGGTTTGGGGGATATTCAGGACTGGGAGGGTGTTGGGGTCACCCTGAAAACAGTAACTGGATTGTGGAAGCCAGGATGTGACCTGCATGCTTGTCTGCTGGCTGTTGGTGTCTAAGCTGTGAGCCTCAGCAGCTTAGCATTTAAGGAACCCAGAGTTGCAGGGCAGGTGGTGACACAACCCCTTTACTGGCCTGGGTTGAGCCCCAAAGAGTTCTCTTTTTTACTTTCTATCTTGTAGAGCTGCCCTGTATGTGGCATTGAAAACATTGGTCTTTGTTGGTTAAGCAACACTCAGGTAATTCCAGCCTATTCAGATTCCCACTGCAATGTCAACTGTCTAAGTTTGTCTTCCTTTCCAATGTCCTCCTGCTAAATTAGGGAGTTACACAATTAGAAGAACAAACTTTTGTATGTTATTTCCATCAGAGGGGTTCTGATTGCGTGTTCTTTGAAGTCAATGGAAAGACTCCCATTGAGTTCAGTGGGCATTGGATGGTCCCATGGAACATTGATAACGAATTGAATCCATTACAGCAGCAATAAATCAGCCACCCCATGAGCCAGAAATGGTACAAGCAAGAGATCTGAACAGTACAGGCTCCTATTTGGGGTCACTGTGACCCAATATCAAGCAACACAGCTAACTAGTGGCATGCTGATCAGAGATTGAGAACTGGGGTCGTCTCCTGTAACAAGACCTCTGTACCATGTGAATACCTGTTGCTGTGATATATGGGGTCCCATGTATTCCCTACTCAGAATCACAGGGAAATCTGGTGGAGTTTTTGATAGCATATACCCTGTCCGGTATGCATGTGTTGGGAGGAAACAGGAGGAGGAAGCAGGGAAGTGACAGTCCTGCATCTGCACATGAATTTTACTTCATTCCTTGCCCTGGAAACAATAGTGAGGGAGATTTGTAGAGCTGTACCTAATGTGGAGATGCTATTACTCCATGCTGCCCAGATGTGCTCCTTGTGTGTAGGACAAAAGCTTACAGCATCTGCAGCCACAATTGATGTATAAGGGGTTCTGGAATTTGTTCCATCACCCCCAGTAGCCTGGAGAAGATTAGATGGATGCAGAGACTGCTCAGAGGGCTACTTTAGCTAGGATTCAATGTGAGATGAACTTTCCTCTGTTCTGTAAGCTTTGCTCCATGAAGGAAGCCCTCTCTGATGCCTTGCATGGGGGCTATGTGGCTTCCCCTTGCTTAAAGAGGTAAGAAATTGGACTCATTCAAACAAGTTTAAAAAAAAGAACTTGCACTGGGAAACTATTTAATATTTTGAAGCTGGAAAGTTTTGCAAAGCTTCTGGTTTTTCAAAGTTTGGGAGGGTTCTTTTCAAAACTGGAAATATAAATAATATTTCCAGATTTCCCTCACTCCCAATTTTTTTTCTTGTGCCACAAACTTCTGAAAGAGTTGAGGAAGTCTTTGAAAGGGAAAAATGAAAGAATGAAAGACCTTGAGTGCTATTCATTCAGCAGCAAAGGAAAAAAGAGAATGGAGAAAGCAGAAAAAGGGGCAGGGTAGGGGGCGAGAGGAATAAAACAAAGTAAAATCTTTAAATTTTGAAGTTTCAATGTTTTTCAAGTCAGAAGTTTTTCAAAAAGTAGTTCACAATTTTTTTTAAATAATGCAAGTTGTTCCATTTTGGAACAAAAATGACTGAAAATTCTAAATGTTATTTGACTTTTCCCCCTATTCGACCAAGATCGATTCAGCTGTAGGAGTGCACACTAAAGGGAGAAAAAATCCTAAACATGCAATGTAGAAATATGTCCAACTGCACATGTGGTGCATTAGAAATAAATTCTTGGAAAATATGAAGTAGGGGAAAGACAGTTGGAAGAGCAATTTTAATTCTTGCAGAATTAAAGCAAAAAAAGCAATGGTCCAAAAGCAACCGTTCAGCAAAGTCTAGCTCCCCTATTTACATATTTAATATCATCCATGTCACATTTTGATTTGAAGTGCAATCATGTAGCATTTATCTAGTTCATTCTGACACTGTTTAACTCACAGCCCTAAGAGATGCTTAGTATGAACTTTTTGCTTAAAGAGTAATCTCATGTCCTACACAATTACATAGTTTAATCAAATTGCATTCAACAATCTAAAAGCTTTCCTGACATGACCATATTTGAGGTTGATGCAGTGTTAAGAACCATTAATGGTTCTTACACAATGGTAATACTTCAGATAATGAGGTGTAAGATGGGGCACTAAAGAGATAATATGCTTATAGTGGTAGGATAAACTTAATCATGCCAATATTTTTTTACTACAACATAATAGGGAACATTTTTCTTTAAACCAACATGTCGGTTCAATCATTTTAAAATTGGAAGTGTCACAGAAATGACTTTGGTCCTACCCATTATACATCTTTCCACACTTTTAGCAAATATCATACTTTGCATTTCTAAAGCAATTTCTGAGAATATCCAGCAACTTTACCAGATGAAATTAATTAAATTCCATGACACTCTCTGCAATGGGGGAAAATCTCCTTTTCAGTGATGGAGTCCCACTTTGTCATCAACGCCACAATGTCGAAAGGGCAGGCACAATTTTGACTATATGGATCCATATGAGAACATCTTACCTTGGGTTCTATTAACTCTTTATGGGCTAGTGTGGGGAAGACGCCCCAGCACACTCCCACTCAGTCTACCACCGTCACAAGGCCCCCTCAAGGTGGTGGCACCATCTGTGTTACAGAAAAAAGTATTTTTGCTCAGTTGCATTAATGGCCTCAGCTTTTAGGTAAAAATTGAGATTTTATGAGGTAGATTGCCCAGCTCAGGCTATTTTGCAAAAGCTAGAGATTGTAAGGCATTATAGAAGGCATTCACCCTTGGGCTTGAAACAATCACTGTAGAATTCTATTTATTTTGCAATGCACTTTGTGCTGATCTGTGGGTGACATAAAAGAGAACTTTGGGCAAAGAAACTGCTCTCTTTTGGCACGTGCATGGCAAGGCAATGCAGCTTTCCCATATAATTTGTGATTCCCTCTCACTCCTGCACCAGCTTGAGGTCACCATCCTGGTCAATAGCAGCACAGCATGTTTTCCCAATTTGCCAACTGCCTTTTTGAACAAGATTCTTTTCCACCATTTGGGGCCATGCCTTAGGGTGACATCCTCCAACCTAAGGACAACCTGCAGAGGTGCACATGCAATTCGTAACTTGCCTCTGCTGCATCCATCCACCAACCCACCGCACACTCACTGACAGACTGAAGAAATGCACATGCACTTACTAACATGCCCCATTCCCCCCCACACATTCATAAGCCCTTGCCATTTGCAACTAACCACCTCCACCAAGCCAGGGGACCTATCCAAAGGGGTAAGAAAGCTGGAAGAAGGCTTGCCATCTCCAATTTCACTCCAGCGTGGGAGGAGCCCAGGGGAATGGAATTCTGAAATTGAGGAAAAAACAACATTTTATGGCACAGAAAATGCAATCGGGACAATAAGTGCTTGTGTTTTGTCTCTTCCCCGCACCCAGGGCCGGCTCCAGGCACCAGCTTAACAAGCAGGTGCTTGGGGCGGCCAAGGGAGAGGGGCGGCACCTGCGGCAATTCGGGGGCTGCAGGTCCCTCACTCCCTCTAGGAGCGAAGGACCTGCCGCTGAACTG
>NW_020664417.1:83214465-83275843 GCF_002925995.2 Terrapene triunguis | reverse complement strand
TTTTTTTTTTTGCTTGGGGCGGCAGAAATGCTGGAGCCGGCCCTGCCCCCACTCTCACCCCTTGGTGCCCAACACATTGATAGACAGGAGCATTATCACTGAGTGAATGTGGGGGAGCAGATCTAACAGTGTAGTGTAGACCAGGCCTGTTTGCCTTTCCCAGACCTGAAGAAAGTGATGCTGTAGTTGTACTATAGTTACAATTACAATGATCTACACATGTATATATTTCTAACCATAACCTGTGCACATATCTCCTAATGACCACCAAGTTCAGATCATTACAAGCTTTCATAAAAGACTTTACTTTACATATTTTCACACACAATAACATTGTATACAACCAGTTGATTCAACTGCTTATTCTTTGGGATTCAGACACCCTTTTTTCCCCTTGGGGAGTCTGGACCCTGATTGTCACACCTGCCCACTGGGGTATTCTCGGGCTGGTCTCTCTCACTTTCTCCTGTTGAAGCTGTTCCACTTTGTATAAATTAAATAGTTACTGATGCAGGGACTTCAGCTTGTGTGTGTCCCCACACATGAGTGCCCTAACTACCAAGCAATAGTCTGGATTGAGTGTGTCTCACTCTCTTCTGTTGAAGCTGAAATGGATAAAAGATGGTTATGACCAAGTTGGTAAATTTTGAACTGAACCTGATCAGTACTGATGACTTTACGCCTATTCCTCTGAGATGCTCAAAAAGCCTCAACTCTGACTGATCTCAAGGGGACCTGAGGGTATTCAGCTTTTACTAGGTGGTACTCAGCACTGTGCAGACTCAAGGCTGTACAGCAAATACAGACATCCTCCTAAGCGTTTATTTGGCTGGCATTCTGAAAATGTCAGCCTTCGAAGACTTAAAACAGCTGGCTACAGCTCTGCTGGGGTTCAGGATAGTGGAAAAATCAGTGAAAGCAGCAGCACCTAGCGGAATGAACTATAACCACTGGCTGCGGATTTCCATATCATTCAAGTCCGAAATTTGAGACCCTGTTTTCTCTATTTTAAATCTGAAGCCAGCTGCCCAAGATTCTTCTCTGCTTCTAATTCTAACTTGGCAGCAAACAGGAAATGCAACCAGTGCCAGGCACTGTGCAATGCTAATAGCGAGGCCACCAGTATGAGACAGACTTATTTTTATTGTGATGTAGCTCTACAATAGCTCCAGTAGGGTGAGAAATTACTTTTATAGAAACTAAGCAGCAATTAGTCCTGGAAAATCCAGAGTATGTTCTTTAAACCAGTCAAGTGCCCTTTCAGATTGGGCTGCGCTCGACTATCATCAAGTGCCAATAATTCATAGTGCTGTAAGGAACTCCCTTGAAATAGGTAGGCAAACAACCTGGTGACAATTAAGCCTTGTATACTCATTTTATATCAACAAGCTTATATTGTTTGGATTCTTTGAGGTGCCACCTCTCCATCCATGGGGGGGAGGAGGGAGGGAGCAGGAGGAGTTAGCTGCCGATGGGTGCTAAACCTATGGTAGTCAGGCAGGTAGCTGGATAGATTAAATTAAATGCTTTGAATGTTATGGAGACTTATCAAAGAACCACTTGCAGGACTTTCGTTGTCCCCAACATGGCTAAGGGCAAGGCTGGTGGCAGGACAGGGCTAGATGTGGGGGGATGGGGGGGAATCTACTCTGGCGTTACAGTCACATCTGCAGCTTCCTGTATCCCAGTGTTCCACAGGAGAATCCGAAAGAAAGAGGAAAAAGGATACATAGTTTCTTCTGTTGCTACAACAGAGCTTCTTGGGAGACTCCATCTGTTGCCTACAAAGGTCTTAATCCAGAACACTGCGTAGAGAATGGAAATCTTTCTATTGACTTCAACTGGGTTTAGATTAGGCCCAAAGTTTTGGAACCAAGCTACTAAATATATTCGACCTGCAATAAGAGAATCAGGCTATAGCATAGTAAAAAAAAAAAACCTGATGGCTCGGATATACAATGCAGACAATTTGCAGGGAGGTGGGGAGGGAAAACTTTCCTCTAACCTAGACATATCCCCAAAATAGCAGCTCTGCAACAGCATTTTTATTGTAGGGCTTCATCTGTTAGTAGACAATGTGCAGTCATCTAAAACACGGTACAGACACTTCAGCTTTTCTTATATAACAAGCCCCAATCCTGCAAGCACTTAAGGACACATGTGATTTTATTCAGATGAGCCGTCTCCCTGAAATCAATGGGATTACTCACCTAAGTTATGCATCTACTCAAGCATTTATACAATCAGGGTCTAAATTAAGAAAAAAATGTTCTGGCACCAAATATAATGTCCCCACTAAAATATTATAGTACGGCATGAGTGTGACTGTTTGTTCCACATTTTCCCCCAGAGAGAGAGAGCCTACAAAGAAGATGTGAATTTAACCATGACCTGTTACCCTAATGTTAACTTCTCATTCTTTATCCTTGCATATCTGAGAAAAAAAGCGTAACGAACTATAGAGACTCTGGGACAAATTACTCAGTCATGCCTGTCTATACACATTCATGTTTACAAAGTAAAGATAAAAAAGGGATAAAACAAACTAACAATTAAGGGCCAATTGCCTAAAAATGCAAGGTTGTGCAAATCAATGCCCCTGAAGTATGGAACACATGAATAATGAACTATTGGCATGACATTGCATTACCGGCACTTTGGAGGGCAGGATTAGAATTCAAAATGACCTTGATAAATTGGTCTGAAATCAACCAGACAAAATTCAAGACAGACAAGTTCAAGGTACTACACTTGCGAAGGAAAAAACAAATGCACAAATAAAAAAATGGGGAATAACCGGCTAGAGAGTAGTACTGTTGAAAAGGATCTGGGGGTTATAGTGTATCCTAATTGAATAGGAGTCATGTGAGAAAGTGATGCAGTTGCAAAAAAGCCTAATATCATTCTGGGATATATTAGCAGGATTGTTGTATGTAAGACTTGGGAGGTAATTGTTCAACTCTGCTTGGCACTGGTGAGGCCCCAGATGGAGTAGTGTCCAGTTTTGGGCTCCATATTTTAGGAAAGACATGGACAAACTGGAGAGAGTCCAGAGGACAGCAACAAAAATCATAAAAGGTTTAGAAAACCTGATCTATAAGGAAAGGTTAAAAAACTGGGCATGTTTAGTCTTGAGAAAAGAAGAGTGCAGGGGGACCTGATAACAGTTTGTAAATACATTAAAGGCTGTTATGAAAAGGATGCTGATCAGTTGTTCTCCATGTCCACTGAAGGTAGGACAAGAAGTAACAGGCTTAATCTTCAGCAAAGATTTAGGTTAGATAAGTGAAGTACTGAAATAGGTTTCTGTCACCGGGCCTTCGTGGGTCACAGCTAAGAATACCAAATTCAGGGCAAACAGCTGAGAAATAAGGTAGATACTCCCCAAAACTGGTGGTTATTCTCCCATAAGATATACCAAAACAGCAACAAATGTAAACTTCGGTTTCACCACCCTGGCTAACAAGAAGTCAGAAAAGCAGTTTCCTTAGTCATTCCAGTCCTGAATTCAACACCCAGATACTAGACTTAAAGATGAGTGGTTATTTAAAACCAGTTTCATCAAACAAAAGATTCTTCTGATCCCAAAGGACCAGCTACACACACAGGTCAATATACAACTCAGATCTTACCCAATAATCACACTTTTGCCAATCCTTTAGTATATAAAATCTAAAGGTTTATTTATAAAAAGAAAGAAAGGTGAGAGTTAAAATTGGTTAAAGGAATCAAATACATACAATAATTGCAAAGTTCTTGGTTCAGGCTTGTAGCAGTGATGGAATAAACTGCTGGCTTAAGTCAAGTCTCTGGTTGCTTCCAAATCATTGGAAGGTCCTCAGTCCCTTGGTTAGAATGCTCCCATTAGTTTAAGTCCATAGTCCAGAGGTTTGAGCAGGAAAGAGGCAAAATGGAGATGTTTCCAGGGCCTTTTATAGCTTCTACCATGTGGAGGGAAACCCATTGTTTCAAACAAAGCCCTCAGCACAGCTAGTGGAAAATTACAGGTAGGAAGATGGTGTTTGGAGTCACGGGCAAGTTACATGTCCATGCATGATTTCGCTTAGTCACAGCTGAGGTCATTACCTATACTTCAGATGGAACGTTACCAGGAAACTCCATTCAGTGTAGATGGGCATCTTCCATTGTGAGCTAAGTGTTTTTTTGATGGGACATTTAACTTGAATAGTCTCTTCAATATGTGCAGGCTAAATACCTTGTATGCGTGTTACCACAGGAGCAAACATATTTGAAATAGAGGTATAAACCAATACTCATAACTTCCAATACAAAAAGGGTACATGCTCACAAATAGCATAATCATATCCAGTAAATCATAACCTTTCTATAGACACCATACTTGATGATAACCTTTGTACAAGATTTGTTGCAATTATATAACAGTGGTAGCAACAATGATCTACATGGTCATATTTTAATCAGATAACATAAAAATACCAAGGGACATTAGGTATCAGAGGGGTAGCCGTGTCTGTATCCACAAAAACAACGAGGAGTCCGGTGGCACCTTAAAGACTAACAGTCCTGTCTCAGTGCAGGGAGCTGGACTTGATGACTTCTCGACATCCCTTCCAGTCCTACATTTCAATAATTCTATGATACAGCTCTCAGACATGTGCTTACACATGCTAAAGATCAGAAAGGCAAAAAAAAAAGTAGTGATTTATTCTTAAATTCCAGTGATTCTAAAGAGTTAAAACAAAGATAATAAACTTACTTTGTAAATGTCAGAGTTCTCAGAGGTTTGCTCTTAGGAGTGTTTGCAAAATATGTTCTATCAGGTACTTACTTGCTAGTCTGTGCCTAGTCCTAGTCAGTGCCACAGGGGGGCTCACAGGCCCTGAGCAGCCAAATAACATTTACCCAGATTTACTCTAATTTTAGCTTCATTTACACCTCCCCACACCCACCCCAAGCAAGTGGGCAAGGAGGAAGCAAAGAAGAACAAGAAATAACCTCGGGTCTGCTCCCAACATACTGGCCAATGGTAAAGAAGTTCATAGAGTTCATGGCCAGAAGAGACCCCTACTATGCTCATCTAGTCTGACTTCCCGTATACCACAGGCCATAGAACTTGTTATAGCATCCCCTACAGGATAAAAGTGGAAAGCCAGAGAGGCACTGTGACTGGAGCTGATTGGAAGATGACTATTCTGTTTCCTGGCAACTGTCAAGTGTGATGGTTTCTTGAGTCACCCAGAATTGAGTGACCTTGTTACCCCTCAGCCTTAGCAAAAGACAGGATTGTTGGCGCTAAACTAGGTGACAGCTCCCTGTCTCCCCAGTCTGTTAGTCACCCCAGACAAACTTCTCAGGTCTCTGATCATCCTTTCTTCACTTTGAAGATCACACTTGATGCTTCCCAGTTCCCAGGCCCCTTTGAGGAGTGTTCCCTTGTGGTACCCAGCCCCTGTCACTGGGCATTCAAAGTAATTACCAAGTCTGCTGTCGCCACAGACAGTATACACACCATCTTACTTGATTCAACTAAGAATTCATACTTGGCTTAATATTACAGCACTGATATATAATAATGGTAGAACAAAGGTGTTTATTAAAAAATATAGAGATGTCAGTGACACTGAATAAGGATAGTGAAAAGAGATATGGTTACAAATAAAACAAAAATATAACATGCTTTCAAGAGACTAAACATATTGTTAACATTGAGCTTTCAAAATTCTTCCACATTGGAATGAAGACAAAACCTACTGAATATTTTCACAAAAAACAAGAGGGAGCACATACAGGTTGTTAGGGGACTGGCCTGGGATGTTGGACACCCAGGTTAAAGTCCCCATTTGGCCCAATACAGAGCAAAGACTTGAATCTGTTTCCCCCACATCTCAAGTGAGTGCCCTAACCACACAGCTCTCTGTTTCCCCCACATCTCAAGTGAGAGCCCTAACCACACAGCTCTCTGTTTCACTCTAACTTTCCTGAAAAAAAAAGTCATGGAAACAGATACGTTTCGGTGTCAACAAAACAGGATATTTTAATGAATTTTCATTTGGTGAAAATGTTCCGACCAGCGCTAATTGTGACTCTGGCTCACAGTTCTATCCCAGGGCTCTTCCTTGGGCAGCACAGCTCTCTCAGAGCAGTGCCACACCAGGATCTTTTATTAAATCGCACTATAGTTGTACTTTGCAGTAGGTAAACTGTGCAAGTTATGTACCCAAGCGTTCATGATCTAAATGTCAGAGACCCTGTCCTTTGCCCACAGTTGCACAAAATCCTCAGATCTTTGACAGTAGTATAGAAAATCCTAAAGGCAAGATGACGCTATCAATTTTTGAAGCACAAGTTCCCGCTGATATCATCAGGAGGTGGAACTTGATTCTGATATCTCCCTCTACCAGCAGCTCTGTAATCTTTTCTTCTGTGAACATACCCTCATCCTACGGTACCTTGCCTTTCTTCTCAGCACTGCCACAGCCTGACACTGGCAGTTCTACAACGGTTTCTATTGTGCACTCTGTTTTTTTTCCCTCTTCCATTCTTCTCTGTTTTTTTTCCATTGTATATCACCTCTACCTGCGCTGAATATCTATGCAATACTGCCTAATGCCCTCTACTATGGCAATAAGTGCATTCAGCTTCTTGGATTGGACACATTCTGCAGGGACGTTGAGGGGTCTGACCACATCCTCCATGCAGTTTTCCATTCTTTAATTGTTCCCTGAGTTTCCCATCTGAGATCCTCAGTTGTTCTGCTCTGAGGGGTTCTTTTCACCTTTTTTTTTTTTTTTTAAAATCTCATTTCATCTTATTTTCCATCCTTGTTTCCCTCTCTTATTATGGCAGGGGGTGGGGGGGAGTACTTAGGTTTCCCAGTGAAATGAGCATCAAATAGTTAAGTCACTTTATATTCTGGGGTAAGACCTGTTATTATTTCTATAGAAGGAAGGACTGGGATAAATGTTCTCTCCCATGTGAGTTACATCAGAAATTAGAAAGACCTTATCAACTTGAAAAATCACACTTCTGTCTGAAAATGATGTGCCTGATAACAGTAACATGCACCACATATGCCTTCCTCACCTGAAAGAAGCAAAAGAGAAAAAAAATTCTCTTTTTTCAGTTTGTTTACCTTGTTCATTTGACAGCCCTTTATGTTTAGTCATTTTACATTGTTTCCTCTGTATAGTCAATGAAAACTGCGCACACTTTATTCCATTAGAACTTGATTCATTGAAGTGAATGGGACTAATCAATTATTACTATTATTTGAATTACTGTAGTGCTAAGGAGCCTCAGTAAGGGGCCAGGACCCCATTGTGCTAGGTTTTGTACCAACACAGAACAAAAAGATGGTCCCTGCCCCAGAGAGCTTACAATTTAAGTATCGGACAAGAGAACAGATGGCTACAAAGAGAGACTGACAGGGGAGTACAAAGAAACAATGAGATAAGATGGTCAACATGGTAGGCAGATGTCTCAGCACACAAGCACCCTAACAGATGAATGTTTGTTTTTGTTTTGGTTTGATTTTTGTAGGCATCCTGGCAAACTTCTTCTGGAGAGACTAGAAGTCATTTTACTTATCTAGGAAGTGAGATGTGTAATGATGGTGATGCCATGCTAAATGTCAAGCAGCAAATATCAAAAGCAGCAAACAGTTTTCATAAACGTTAAAAGATCTGGAACATAAGAATGGTCATACTGGGTCAGACCATGGGCCATCTAGCCCAGTATCCTGTCTTCCGACTGTGGCCAATGCCAGATGATTAAGAGGGAATGAACAGAACAGGGCAATTTTCGAGTGATCCCTCCCCTGTCATCCACTCCCAACTTCTGGCAGTTAGAGGTTTAGGATACCCAGAGCATTGGTTGCATTCCTGATCATCTTGGCTAAAAGCCATTGATGGGCCTATCCTCCATGAACTTACCTAATTCTTTTTTTAACCCCATTATAGTTTTGGTCTTCACAACATCCTGTGGCAACACATTTCACAGACTGACTGTGCGTTGTGTGAAGTAGTACTTCCTTTTAAATCTATTGCCAGTTAATTTAATTGGGTGACCCCTGGTTCTTGTGTTATGTGAAAGGGTAAATAACACTTCTTTAGTCACTTTCTCCACAAGATTCATGTTTGTATAGATCTCTATCATCTCCCCTCTTAGTCGTCTCTTTTCCCAACTGAGAAGTCCCAGTCTTTTTAATCTCTCCTCATACCCTTAATCGTTTTTGTTGCCCTTCTCTATACCTTTTCCAATTCTAATATGGGGCAATCAGAACTGCATGCTATGTACATGTTGTGGGCATAGCATGGATTTATATTGTGGCATTATGATATTTTCTGTCTTATTATCTATCCCTTTCCTAATGGTTCCTAACATTGTTAGCTTTTTTGACTCCTGCTGCACATTGAACAGATTATTTTCAGAGAACCATCCACAATGACTCCACAATCTTTCTTGAGTGGTAACAGCTAATGCAGACCCCATCGTTTTGTATGTATTGTTGAAATTATGTTCTCCAATGTGCATTACTTTGAATTGTGAATTTCATCTGCCATTTTGTTACCCAATTACCCAAGTTGTATGATTGGCACTGAACAAAAAATATGAATTTTTAACATGACCATCATATCTGTCCTCCTTTGTGGATCAGTCATGGAACTCTACAACAGACATTGATAAGAAGATCAACTCATACCAAAATAAATGCCTGCAAAAGATCTCCAAAATTCATTGGAAAGAGTTTCTTGCAACATCAGAAATTCGAGGAAGAGCAATCCAACCTCAAGCATCAAACATGATCAGAAGACGATGGACCCATTTAGGACATTCTTTAAAGTTGCCACCATTACGACTTCCACATCAAGTGATAATATAGTCACTCCCTGGAAAGAGAAAAAGAGGGTAACCTCAAGACACATTACACAGAACAATATAGAAAGAAGCCAAATATATCAACAGTACACTCAGAAGCCTGAACAGACCAGCTCAAGACTTAAATGATGGACACTAGCAGACGCCCTACGGACTTGAGGGTGGTGCTGAAAAAAAGAAAGATGGCAAACAAGAGTTTTGAGGAGGGTGTTGAATAAGGACAATGAGTTAATATTGTGGATGTTTATGAGGGGCAGCATGGGAGAAAGAATAAAGGTGCTTGTTTGAAAATTTAACAAGTGGGAAATGGAGGCTTGTTGTTGCTTTTAGCTGTTTAAATACTTGATTTTTATGTGCATTTTCTAATTTCATTTTGCAAAATGAAATCTTTAACCAGCTGGCAGTGTTTGTCTGGAACTCCCCACCATCTCAGCAGCCACTGATCATGCTGGAAGAGGGTAAAGAGGATTCTGCTGACTCATCATGGTACTGGCTCTCTATCTTACCTAGGTATCAGAGCGATGGGAACAGAGTAAACCAGGGCATGGGCAGAAGAGTCTGGAGGTAGCAAATGTAGGAGGAGCAAAGCCTGAAGAGAAGGCTTCAGCTGAACTTATCTGATTGTTAACGTCTTAGGTCCAGATCCACAAAGCAACTTAGATATTGCAATGCTCAGTGTTGCAAAGTACAATTTGTAGATGGCTTGAAAAATCACTGGAATCCATAAACCCTGGGTTAGGTGCTTAGACTCCCTATACAGTGCATAGGGAGCGATAGGAGCCTGAGAATAGGATCCACAAAAGCCAGCAAACTAGGCAGGAAAACATCTAAACTAGCCAATGGGAGAGGCTGACATTGGGGGTGTCCTAAGCCTCACCCGTATCACCAAGTTAAACGCCTACTCCAGGCTCCAGGGAAGAGCCTATACACCTCTACCTCAATATAACGCGACCTGATATAACACGAATTCGGATATAACGTGGTAAAGCAGTGCTCCAGGAGGGGGGAGCTGCGCACTCTGGTGGATCAAAGAAAATTCAATATAACGCAGTTTCACCTATAACGCAATAAGATTTTTTGGCTCCCGAGGACAGTGTTATATTGAGGTAGAGGTGTATCTGCTAACACTCCACACCCAGGAGTCCTCTCACAGAATCAGGTGCCTAAACCACTTCTTCAGCCTGTCTAACTCCACGCAAAACAGCCATCAGGAGGAGGCAGAGGCCTCTCTTATAACATTTAGGCTAGTGGCTAAGATACTCACCCAAGATGCAGGAGATCCCATTTCAATTTCCCTCCCCATCTGATAAGTGTCCTAACCTCTGGACTATGGGATATTCTGTTATGTCTCTTGTTGAAGCCATTCCACTTTGTATTAGATATTACTTGGGCCAGAGAGACTGAAAATGACTCTATAGTCCAATGGTTTGGGCGCTCACCTCAGAGGAGGGAAAGCCCTGTTCAAATACCTTCTCATCAGGCAGAGGGGAGAAATTGAACTGGGGTCTCCTACATTCTGGACCAGTACTCTAATTACTGGACTAAAGGTTAAGGGAGCCTTTATTGCCTTCCTCAGCCATTTTGTGTGGATTTAGACATGCTCAGACCATGCATATCAGCTCAGGCCCCACAGGCGAGATAAGCAAGGGAATGCATAACTTGAGGGTCGCGCTGGGCATTAGGCACGAGATAGAAACAACATGAGGAGGTAAGAAATCCTTCTATATTGCTTATGTGAATAAAAGGTATAGGCTCTGTCCCTTTGGAGAGTATATCTGAACCCATTAAATGACGATCTAATAAATACATTACAATGTAGAAGATAAACAATCTCATCTGATCTTGGATCTTTCCGAGACACCAATTTGATACATAACTCAAGTATCAACTACTAACAGGACTGAAATCCTGCAATGTGGTAATATATTCTGCTAAAAAGGATAATTGTCCAACATTTGGGCCATATTGAGAAGTAAATGTGTCTTTGGGGCTTGATTTTTTAAAAGGTATTTAAAAATCTGTCCCTCACAATTCCATCTCACAGATATAAACCTGCCCTTCTTCTCTTCTTCATTTGTGTCTAATGTTTTAATGAGATTTTCCTCTTCTACTGAAGAAAAGTAGAACTAATCCCATGCTTTTTTCCCTGTAGACTTTTGTGCAATTAATTATTTAAATGAGTCACTTGAAGGAAAATATTTGTTTCTGTTTTATGCATTTTTCCTTCTTGATGGGCATATTCACACCCTTTATACCACAAGATATTTTAATTACCATTTTTCAAGCTGAGTTGAAATTAAATATCTTTATCTACCAGGAAAGATGGTACAATAAATGACTTTGAAGTATTAACTGGATGAGGATGCACATTCATTGTTCTTTCAGTAAAGAAATAAGAGCACCCACTCACTGTGATTCTTTTAACCCTAATTACCACCACACTTCATACAGGATGGAAACAGAAAAATATTATTCATAACTTCCAAGGGAAGTTAATTGTGTTCCTGAGGAAAAAAGCCATAGGTTGACCTACGAGATATTTTAATGTTCAATTAAACAACCATTCTAATTATTAATATCAAAATTATTTGAGCATCTGGAAATACAAATTCACTCCCCAAACTTATCAGATTCTCCAACTAATGCCAAAAAATAAAGGACTTCAAACATATATATTATTGATGCTTTTCCAAGCAATAGCAGACATCCTTTCAGGTCAGTTTCCTAGTGGAGGGGGAAAGAGTTATATAGGGTCTGGGTAAATTCTAGCCATAACTTGTATTATTTACACACACAGGCCAGCCCTGGAACAGAGGTATTCAAAACATTATGCAGGCAATTCCTTCTTTCAGGAACCTCAGCCAAACACCAATGCTTGGCTCCATGGGAGTAATTCTGACTCAAGAACTGTCCAAAGACTCTAATGAGAGAGGAAAATCTCCTGCTGCTTGCACACCTCCATCTATGCAGACCTTTCATGATAAATTAAAGTAACATCACACCATGTCTTCCAGAGACTGAACATTTGCTTGCACACTAGGAAAAAGTACATTGTTACCTATTGAAACCTGCCATAACAATATCAATTTCCTCAATCAGAGGAAATAATATCCAAGTAGAGGAAACAAAATATAGGCAAGAGTAAAAAAAAAAATGGGTACGGGTCATTTGAAATCAACCTTCATTGTGTGGAATTAGCTGCCTCTTAGGTTTCCATTATCTTATTTAATTTCTCTAAGCTATTTTATAATTAGTTGAAAGTCTCAGAATATTGATCAGACCTGTCCTAACTTCCTCCTCCCTTTTCTTTTGAGGAGATGAGAAGTGGCTTCTGCTTTCTTACAGAATGTGGAGAGCCAGTTGTTTCCAAGATCCAATGTTTTTAATTGAATTCATACCCAATGTGAAGATTAAGCTCCTGGGGTGAAGCGAGAACCCCCATTCTTTTATCAGAGTCCCACCTTCCCCACTTTGGGGGGGCAGGAATCTCTTGTTTCTCCTCTGATATTAGCATCTCTATCCATGCCACAATTCTAAAGGTGGAGTCTCCAAAATGGTTATGGAAACTAAAGAGTGTGGTACTGACACTGGGCTGGCTGCCTCCTGGGTGCTCCCTCACGGCCAGAGGTCACTCTGCAGGTGGCCTGCTTGTGTTTCCTCCCCTTCAAGGGGCTTCTTTAATAAACTCCACATAGGCTTTCATGAGTCCAATGAAAAGAGGCCTCCTTAGGAGTTTATTAACTTACAGTACAAAAACAAACATAAAAGTCTCCCCACAGCCTTAAGCTGGGTTTGACTCCTAATTCCCCCTGGTGTCTCAGGGCCCTTCCTGCCTTAGCAGACTACTCCCAGTCCTTCCTCGCTTCAGCCTCCCTAATTCCCTCCTAGGGCTGGTCTTCACTACCCGCCCAGATCGGCGGTAGAAAATCGATCTCTCGGGGATCGATTTATCGTGTCTCGTCGGGACGCGATAATCGATCCCCGAATCGACGCGCGTACTCCACCTGCCCAGGTAGGAGTAAGCGCCGTCGACGGGGGAGCTGCAGCGGTCGATTTTGCCGCCGTCCTCACAGCGGGGTACGTCGGATCAGATACGTCCAATTCAGCTATGCTATTCCCGTAGCTGAATTTGCGTATCTGAAATTGATCCCCCCCGTAGTGTAGACGTAGCCCTAGTATCAGAGTCTTCCCTGCAGGAGTCTCTCATTCTCTGTACTCTCTACAGCTTCCTGCTGCTCCTTATAGGAGAATAGCTCCTTCATATGTATCTCACTCTATTAATGAACCCCAGACCTATCCCAGTTGTGACAGGCAGGGCTAATTGGTAAGGCTACGTTTTAGTCACGGGTATTTTTAGTAAAAGACATGGACAGGTCATGGGCAGTAAACAAAAATTCATGGCCTGTGACCTGTCCATGACTTTTTCTATATACCCTTGACTAAAACTTGGGTGGGGGGGAGGGTTCGGCGGGGTGGTCCTGGAGGCGCCGTGGCTGCTGGGGGCCGGCATGAGAGTGCCATGGGTGCTCAGGGGGGTCGCGGTCCGGGGGGGGCACCGCGGGTGCTGGGGGGTTGGCGGGGCTGGGACAAGTTCCCCACCCAGCTCCTGGGAAGCAGTGACCTCTAGCTCCCTAGCTCCACGTGCTGCTTCCGCTCTGCTCAATCCCGGTTCTCCAGTTCCCATTGGCTTGGAACTGTGGCCAATGGGAGCTGGGGAGGTGGTGCCAGTGGGTGGAGGCAGCATGCAGAGCTAGGAGCTGAGGGAGGGGAGTTTCTGTCACCCTTCCGGGGAGCCCTCCCCCCCTAGGTAAGCACCGCCCCACACCCAAATCCCCAGCCCTGAGCCCCCCGACACCCGAACTCCTGCTGCTGGGGGATGAATAGCCCAGGGGCTGCCTGAGCTGCTCAGGCTGCTTCCAGGCCAGCCTCATGGGCCGCTGCAGAAGTCACGGTGGTCACGTAAAGTCACGGAATCTGTTACTTCTATGTTAAAGATGGAGCCTTACTAATTGGATAGGGACTGGTGACCTCCAGGCCTTCAGCTCTTTATTCTAGTTGGATTACTTTGTTTTCCTTCTTCCTTTTTCTCCCTCCATCTTGTCATACTCTCTTATTTTTTGTTCTTTGTTCTCTTTTATAGGCCTCACACTGTGCCAATACACTGAATAGCCCAGAATCCTGTAGTCCATTCTGCTCAATTCTTTTTCAGTGAGGAAAACACTCTTCCCTTATTTAGACTCATTAGCTACCCTATCACTGGTGAAGGTCTTTGGATGTCTCTAGCTATCGTCTTCCATCCTAATTGGCTATACAGTAAAAACAACAATAGCACTACAAAGAAATGGTTTAAAAAAAAATCCTCTTCCCTAGGCATTGGTCTCAATTCCTCTCCTCGGCTTGGAAACAATTTCACCCACAGGAGCACAAAATATCTGAAAGATAAACAAAATTAAAGTAAGGATTTATTTCTCAGGACACCAACTCAGAAAGACAAGGCCAATTGCTAATGGCCTTAATCAGTTTTTATACCCTGGCAAACTCTTATTGAAATTGATGAAGTTTACCTTTAAAAAAGGACTGAGTGAAAACTGAGCAAGGGCCTTAGGATTTGCTCCAAAGTACAGAAATATCTCAGCTAGAATCCTAATATGGGTCCACATTCTAATATCCTTGCTCAGATTTAGGAGAACCAGAAGCTTGAGACAAACCCATTAGGTCAATAAAACTTCTCTTGGAGTAAGGTGCTACTCACCTGGTCTCTATTGTTCAACACAGACAAAATACATTCAAAAGATTATTGAATTAAGGTTCTATGTTGAAGGACCAGAGAAAAGAATGGACCTTTATGATTAAGTCTTCTACAGTGGTAACATACATCATGATAACATGGAAATGAATATAACACGAGGTATACAGGGGCCAATTTTTCTGTCCCTTAGTAGGTATAATTTTGTCACATATAGCTAGATAGCTGTCCATCTAATGTGCATGTACAAGTCTGGGAAATAGACATGCACTTGAAAAGCAGGCCTAGAGTGTCACAGAGTAACAAGAGTTTGAGTCATGTCATGAAATCCTGTAATCTAGCCTGAGAATTCAAAAGTTTTAACATTACTAGGTCCGGCACCTTTAGCTATTGCTTTCTCCTGAACCTTCACCCTTCGCATACAGGTTCTGAAATATTTGGGATGGAAAGGAAACCCTTTATCCATACCTCCATTTGCTAGGAATAGCTGGAAATGCTGGAGTACCATGAGATAGGGTCTTCTCTCAGCATCTCTGACCACGGCCATAAGCCAATTACATCTAGAAGGTGGCACAGAGCCTGCTAGCTGAGATTCTGAAGATAATGGAAATAGTGAACGTCACTCAGTTATCTAGATGACTGGATGCTAGACTGGATGCTGAAGGAAACTGCAGACCTACATGTCTCTTCCCTTCATTCCTCCCTAAGAAGAGCTACCACCATGCAGAGGAAACCTGAACCCTGTTGGAAAGCAGGGTTTGTTTGGCAGCTAGAAAGCTCCAGGTCCTGTTGGAGAAAAGACACTATGTGGGACTGGGCAAAGAGAGTTACACTGCATGGCTGAGCCCCTCACCTGATTCTAACAAACATCTATGATAATGGATATTTCCCCAAAGTGAATCTAAACCTTTTTAGGTTCATACTATTTGGCTATCCTCACTATATTCTGGCCCTGATTCAGCAAATCAAGTTAAGCATGGGGTTAACTTTAAGGACAAACTTAAATCCCATTCAGTGAGAGTTAAAATTTGGGTAAGTGCTTTGCTGTTTCAAGGCCTTTACGCCTAAATCACCTAAGTATTTTTGATGCACCTGCAATCCTTAAGAACCAGCTGAGTTCAGAACAGAGTAGCCACTTCATTAATCAGATTTTTCCCTTCATTTCCAAATTTAAATTAAACACAATATTTTAAATCTAATAATCCAAATCTAAGGTACTCCATGTCTTTACAAGGAATTTTGCTGCCCTCTAGCTGTGTTACACATGACACTGTTCACACAGAAAATAAAACAATGTCTTACTCGATCTCCAAGAGCACCGGTAAATAGGGAGATGCGGGGGCCCATTTTTTCCAAGTAGTTTTAAACAATCAAAGCTGGGATAACACATCAATGTAAAATTTATATTCCAATGATTGGGCTAAGGCAGAGGGAGAGCTGTGATCAGCTAAGAATTGTTCAGATCCAATTATACTGATTTGTTATCTGTCTCCCCCAACTCACCTTCGTCCCACCACTTGTTACACCTTTTCTTTTTCTTTTTCTTTTTAAATATTGTAAGGTCTTTGTCACAGGGATTGTCATTTAATGTATGTTTGTACAGTGCCCACCTGCAATGGCCTTTAGGGGGTAGTGCAATATAAATACTAAATCATATTAATTAACATTGTTTTTCAGAAATAAGCCAGTCACTGTTAATAGTGAGATGTACACACAGACACAGGCACACATCATTTTTTTGATAAATTAGGAAGCAAAAATTCTTCACTAGAGGGCTCCTTAATGAAAAATATTTTGCACTTACACAGCATGTTCCATCCAGCCAAAGATCTCAAGGCATTTTTACAAAAGTAGGTAAATGTTATTCTCTCTTTTTAAAGGGCTGATCCAAACAGAGACTCCCATTTTCTTTTTATGGGCTTTGGATCAGTTGTAAATGGGGACCAGAAAGCCTCTCCTCCAGACTCACTTCAATATAGATGCACAGTAACAGAGGAGGTTTAAAGAAGCAACTCCGGCTCTGGTGCACTCCATGCAAGGACCAAGGACAATTATGCTCCCTGCCCTCAGAGGAGCATAGGGATTACCCTTCTCGTGTGTCCCCAGAGTGCAGCTGGCCCCAAACTGGCCAGGATGCAGGAGCGGGAGTCATGGCCTTATTTCCACCCAACAAGCCCACATAGCTGGCCTGTGTGCTGAGGGGAGCAATGCAGGGAGCACATTCCCCCTAAGCAGCTGGAGCAGGGATGGCGTCTCAGAGGGCACACTCCCTCAGCACAGTTTCCCATTCAGTACATACTTCAAGTGGAGAATCTTTTGCAGCTCCTCAGTCATACTGTCTGGCAAGACATTATTTCCTTAAAGTACACGCTGAATGTGAGAATAATATTCTAATATAGTCAAGAGGTCACAGCCACAACTTGTTGTCCATATGCTGATGGACTCAGTATCTAAATAGCTATTCATGGAAAGAGTGCAGAAAATTACTACTGAGACAGCTGCTGGCAAAGAGGGGGGCAGTAAATTACTTATTACTCGTGTTTAAGCCAACTACTCTGGGAGCTGAAAAGGGATGGTTAAAAAAAGGGGGGTTCCTGACTTTAAAATGCTTTATTCAGCTGGTAGAAGAACTATCTTCATTGAGTTTACTGTGATCTGCGTGCTGATATCAGAAAGCCCTTTGTAGATCAGGTGAGCAGGGATAATGGAAGCATCTTCCTGCAACATAAATAAAACATGGATACAGTATATGTATAGAAAATAAGCTTCTAGCCTATGTTTTTATATAGCGTATTGAGGATGTGAGGAATCTCTGATTGGGTTTGGTCGTAAGTTAAAGGGTTAATGAACACGAAAGGGCAATTTCCAGCAGGTCCAACACACAGAAAGCCACCAGAGAACTTAGGCTAGCAAAGGGAGCATGGCACAGAAGTGGCCTGTGTGTTATAGTTCTCTGCAGTGCCTTTCAAGGTCCCCGTGAGCTGTACAAGTATTACCCTTAGCCCAGCAATTGCCACTATGTGCACATTCAAGTATCTTTGTAGGAATCATCTATGTGTGAGTGTTTTTTGAAGGGCTGTTAACATTATCAAGCACCCATGCTCTTGCAGTTGCTTTTGTAATGTATGGGGAACCACCAGTGTTTGAGGTGTACTTACACTAGTTCCTCTGCGTTCGTTAGAATTGATCCCTGTGTATACTGCATACTGTGCTGATCATTGCTGGGCATTTTGTGTTCAATCAGAATCACAGACTTCGTTCAGAGGGGTAAGGTGAGCGCTGAGTGTGTCATTATTCGCTTTGATTTATTGCATTCTTATGACTTCACCTAGCTGAAGCTTGTGTGTGAATGCAGCTTTTATTTTGATCACTGTGCTTGAAAATTGCTTACATAGAACAAGATGAGGGCTGAAAATAGGCTCCTTTGGTTGGGCATCTGATATATTCTAGGCATATCTTTGTTAACAACTTTTGTAAGAGTAGAAACTTACTCAGGAACCTAACATTATATAATTGCATTCTGATTTTGATGTGCTCAGATTTCCTTTGAGCTCTTCCAGGAATCTGAACATAGTTATGAATATAGGAAAAATAGATGACCTGGTTACTGAGCAAATCTCTGGACAGCTGAGAATCGACAGTGAGATTTTTCAAAAGCATTCAACTGTGGGCTTTAAAGGAGGACTTCAAGGCTATTGCAGCTTTAAAGATAGTTATTGTGCCATGCATTAGTCTGGGTGTTGACTTTGACTTAGTACTGTATTTCTAACATGCTCCTTTAATTATGAGAGCAAACAGAGACCCTACCTCAGGTCCTGCTGGTGTGGACTCCTGTACTCAGACAGAGTTCCGCTGAAGTCAGTAGGACTCTGCACAGTCTCAGAGGCCTGCACTAGTGATCCTCAGGCAGGATTGGGGGCTTTACTTTGCTGATGTCTTATTTAATTGGCAGAAGTCTAAGAAGCAAGGGAAAAATATTACAGAGACTTATGTGCATACTCATTGGTGATCACCTAAGGCCTTGAGAGTCATTTTTTATGCACCCAACACTGCAATGACATGCAATTTTAGGCGAATGGTCTTGTAGCTGTAGTACCTGGCTAGAAGTCAGGAGATGTTGGGGGTCTAATCCCAGCACTCCCACTGATTTATTGAGCAATTCATCTAAGTTTTCGAAACTGGTTTCTAATTATCGGGTACTTGAGTCACACAGAGACTGATTTTGAAAGGGGATTCCCCTACATAAGGCAATGCAGCAGCAGAGAAGTAAGGGTGGCAATACCATATCATGCCAGCCTTACTTCTGCATAATGTTTGATCTTTGCACTGGGAGGGCAGGCGGGGGGGGGGGGGGTAGGGCTAAGGCAAATTTTCGGGTGGCTATAGCCCTTGCAAGTCCCGCCTCCCATCCCCTGATGGTAGGGAAATACTCCACCACCCACTCAACACACAGGATCATCTATCACAAGAAATGTTGCAAGCTGAAATTCCCTGAGTTTCCTGGCACTCCTCCAGGTTGACTCACTGGAGGGCATGGGCCCCAAAGAATCCTAGGCCTACTTCTCTTTTCTACCATGCCTGGAACAGATAAAAAGTAGAATTTGTGAAATCCAATATAACTAATGTGCATTTAACTGGAAATGTTCTGGTCTAGGCAGGTCAAACTTATTATTTAATTAATCAAAAGGCAATTAAAGAGACCTGTCATGTACTTAGTTACTTTTTCATTGCAGTCTGTAAACGTGTATTCTTACAACCCTAAGGGATGGGGAAGGTTTTTATTTCTGCAGATGGTAAGAAAGGAACTTGATGATCTTGACATTTTACAAAATTGACTTCCGAGCCCTGAAAATGGTAGTGAATTGAGACTCCTAAAAATAATTTAAATCAAAGTTCTCAGTCTGATTGCTAAAGGGTCCAACCACATCTTCCCACACTAATCTTTGCAGGGCAGTGACAATAGGACCTGGAAACTCCATGTGAATCGCTGTTCTGCTAGTACCTCATTTCCTGGAACCATCCTCTCATAGAATGAGCCCCGTGGGTGCAGTACAGCTATGGAAGGGTTCAACATCAGTCAAGGGCTCTTCAAGAAGCAGTAACTGCTAGTGTGCTTAGCAAAAAGCATCAGAGCTTAGCAACAGCTCCTTCCACCCTTTACCCTGTCCCCAGGATCCCTCTGACCCAGTGCAATCCTATTGAAGGAGCTTCTGTGGGGTCCTGGATGGAATAATTGTATAGAGCTGGGAATCTCCCTCCTTCTGTAGAGCACTTTGCCAGAGAATCACCTCCTTTTAATTGATGGAAGCAGAGGAACAAGGCCCAAGTCCCGGTGTGATTGGGCAGCCAGCATTAGCCTCTTCCTTTCTGACAAGGCATAATACAAGTGCACTTATTGGAGAGCCAGATTTCAGTTAGCTTGAAGGTTGTGTCATTATCATTCTAAATGAAACTATAATAACTTGTTCTCTTCAGTTAATGCAATTATGCTTCCCCTTTGAATATCATTTACACGGTCCTGATTCCATTGCCCTACAGCTTGTGAAGTTACTTGTGAAACACGAGCACTCTGATTTAGCAGGGTCTTACGCCTGCTTTTCACTAGGCCAGTAATTTCTCTGAGGTGCCAAACTAACTGTACTTCTAATTACCTGCTATTTTGAAAGTAAGTTTTTCCATACACACTTTAAATGGCAGGATTCACCCAAATTCATTGCTGGGGCAACTTTTTCTGCCATTAACTGACTGAATGTCACAACTGAAAATTTCACTTGCATATAGACCAAGACCCTGATTCTCCATTGTCTTGTGTAACTGTGGCGCTCTGTACCTCGGGGGAACACCCAGCACCCCTATGTTCATCCTTGTAAAATGATTGTGTGATATCCAATGCAAAGTTTGTCATGTTGGGTGTCTTTGGAAGGCTCATGATGCACTGAGCATGGTTGTTATAGTAATGTTATAGGTTATAATTTCATGTATATAGTTATGAGGCAGAAAGTGTGTCCTCATGGCTTAAAGCAAGCCCAGACAAAAACTCTCCAGAAGCAGAGGGTCAGTTCACACCTCATCAGGGTGTGGATGGGACAAACCCAGCCCAGCCTCACAGGAACAAAGGGCGCTGGCCTAGGCAGCAACAAAATAATCTGTTAGACTCTTGAGGGAGTCACCCTCTCTTCCTTTGGTCAGTTTGGAACTGCGATGAGGTAATGCTCACCTGACTCTGAAGGGGGGAGAGGCAAAGCCAAGAGGGAAGAAAGGACATGATAAAAGGGAGAGACATGAGCCAGGCTCTCTCTCTCTCTTCCACCTCCATCTACAGACACCACCACCAAGCAACTGAAGCACTGATCAAAGGGGAGAGCCTGACTGAAGAGCAACCAGCCAGCCTGTGGTGAGACGCATCTAAGGGCATGACTGCACTTGCAGATGTAGAGCGCTTTGAGTTAAACCAGCCTTCGTAGAGCGCAGTAGGGAAAGCGCTGCAGTCTGTCCACACTGACAGCTTCAAGCGCACTGGCATGACCACATTTGCAGCACTTGCAGCAGCATTGGGAGCGGGGCATTATGGGCAGCTATCCCAGCATGCAAGTGACTGCAACGTGCTTTTCAAATGGGGGTGGGGTGGAGTGGAGTGTGACAGGGAATGTGTTGTGTGTATGGGGGGGGAGAGAGTGGGTTTTTGGGGGGTTGAGAGCATGTCAGCATGCTGTCTTGTAAGTTCAGACAGCAGCAGACCTTCCCCCTCCCCCCCGCCTCTCTCTCTCTCACACACAGCATTCCACAGTAATGGTTGCTTGTCTCAGAGCAGATAAGCAGCCAGCTGTCAGAAACTGAGTTTTCAAAGGGCATATCCGCATTCCTGCAGTGATTCAAAACAATGACAAGAGTGGCCACTTGACTTAAGGGGATTATGAAATGCTTCCGGAGGCTGATCAGAGCGCAGTAATGCAACACCTCGTCCACACTGATGCCCGGACGTTGTAGCCAAGGCGCAGCAAACGTTATTCCTCTCACCGAGGTGGAGTACCAGGAGCGTGCTAGCCCTGGAGTCAGAGCGCTCTACGTGCCTTGCCAGTGTGGACAGGGAGTGAGCTAGTGTGCCCGGGGCTGCTTTAATGCACACTAACTCAAAATTGTAGCCAAGCCCTAAGTTTGTAAGGGCATTGAAAGTGTTAAGATCAGCTTAGAATGCGTTTTGCTTTTATTTCATTTGACCAAATCTGACTTGTTATGCTTTGATTTATAATCACTTAGAATCTATCTTTATAGCTAATAAATCTGTTTGTTTATTCTACCTGAAGCAGTGTGTTGGGTTTGAAGTGTGTCAGGGGCTCCCCTTGGGAGAACAAGCCTGGTACAGATCAATTTCGTTGTTAAATTGATGAACTCATATAAGTTTGTAGCATCCAGCAGGCATAACTGGACACTGCAAGATGGAGGTTCCTAGGGTTGTATCTGGGACTGGAGATATTGGCTAGTGTCATTTGGTTGCAAGTAGCTGGGAGCAGCTTCCATGCCAGAGGCTGTGCGTGAACAGCCCAGGAGTTGGGGTTCTCACAGCAGAGCAGAGTAAGGCTGGTTCCCAGAGTCAGGAAACAGAGTGGCCTAACAGATCACTGGTCCATATAATACCAGAGGGGAACGTCACAGTAACCCACCTGCTTTGTAATGCAGTGTGGGGATGGGGCGGGGGGGAGTTGCAGAGTTAACCCAAAGGAAGGGACAGAAGCAATGGGAAGGACATGGGGATCTCAGTTTCAAGTACTCTGTCTCTGCAGACTTGTATGGTAAAGCAACTCTGCTAGAAGGGCCCAGAAACATCCAGAAGTAGGATGTGGTAGTTACTCGACATGCTCTGTAGCTATTTCTGAAGCTGGGTAGGAAATGTTCATGGTTGGCAAGCTGCTTAGCAGGTAACACGCAGTCACCATTTGAGAGCTGAGCCAACTGGAGTATGTGTATGTGTGTGTATATGTTGTGGGTGGGGATGGGAGAGAGATTATAAACATAGGAGTTACAGACAGCCCTGTGGACTCAACAGCTGATTGCTGCAGGGACAGTGGGTTCCTAATGCCTGTGTCACTTTGGAAACAGGTAAGTGCTATTCCAGTGTTACAAGCCTTGCATTAGAATAATGTTTGGTCCATCACAGTGTGTTTTATGAACCTAGAAGGAGAGCTGGGAGTGGAGCATTTGATGCCCTTAGAAGCTACAAAACCTGTGAAACTTACATTTGACTATCAGCTAACTGTTTTTAAACTGGGATTCTGGCCTTATTGAAAAAGAGAGCAGAGGCAGTGCTGAGTGAGGTGAGGGTTTGTTGTTACCTGATTTAGCTGGGCTTATGGATAGAAGATAACACCCTACAGAGTGAATGCCTTATATAGATTCAGGGAATGTATGTTCTGTATGCTGATCCCACTACCTGTACCATTTTAGATACAGGCTCCAGCTTTTTGTTTCACCAGGAGCTGAGTTCCAGGAAACCATTACATGTGCATTAAATGTTTGGCAAGAGCCTGGCTACATTTGAAACACTACACAGGCACAGCTGCAGCACTCCATTGTAGACATTACCTATGCCTGTGGGAGGGGTTCTCATAGGTAAGCCACCTCCCTGAGAGGCAGGAGCTTGGTTAATGGAAAAAGTCTTCCCTTGACCTGGTGCTGTCTACACCTGGGGTTAGGTCAGCGTAACTACAGCGCTCAGGTGTGTAGAAGGGGCGGAGAAAGGAGGAGTATCTTTGTCCCAGCTGCTAAACTGTTTTCTTGGTGACTCAGAGGCAAAGAGAAGAGTGGTGATTGTTTGCAGCACTGACTGGGCTATTGCAAGACATTCTGAGAGACCTCTCCTGTGACAAGACGCTTCATCCCCTGGAGTCATCCTACAACTACCTTTTTTTTTCTAGCCAGCAACTCAAGGAACATGTAGTTTTAGATGAAGAAACCTTCAGTCCTCACCCTATCTTTGTTTGCTATTTATGAGATGCAGGTTTCTTTTCAATAAGAGATTCTTAATCAAGTACTGTTTGCAAGACTTGTTTTTTAAGCCAGTGCATTTCCCTAATTCAACCTTATGTAGAAAAGCTTCCTCAGCAAGACAGGTTCGTTTATCTTATTGTTTTGTGAGTATTTAAATTGTATACCTCCTATTATTAAAGCTTGTACTTTGTAACTGCCTAGGTAACTGGTGGTTCTGGTATGGTTTCAATTCCAGAATTTCATCTCTTCATGGTTAGGTTTAGAGATCTTTGGAGGAGGCAACTGTGAAACATTTCTTAGACTGGAAGGGAGTCACTAGCTGCAAATGGGTGCATAGGTTCTGGAACTAAGGGTGCTGGGGGTGCTGCAGCACTCTCTGGCTTGAAGTGCTTTCTATTATATACAGGGTTTACAGTTTGGTTCAGTGGCTTCTTTGCACCCCCACTATAAAAATTGTTCCAGCACCCCTGAATGGTTAGGAAAACTGATAGAGACAAAGTCTGTGATTCTCTGAACAGACCACTGGATGTCATCATTGTTCCAATGAAAGACCAATAGTAGAGCATTAGAAAGTTGGTGATGAGCTACAATCACTGATAAAGTGATTGCTGGTTGTTTGCTTTTTCTAGGTAGAGCAGGCAATGGAAACATTTTAGTAAATATGTCCCAAAATTTATGGGAGGCTACCAGTACAAGTATTTCTATTAAATACTGTGAGTGAAACTATCAGCTGTTACATCTCAGAAATTAATGTGATCAAAGAATTGACCCAAATACATGAAATCCAACTGATACATTTGTTCAGGTAGTTTATTACTTTCCTAATTTTTAATTTAAAAAATGAAAGCACTGATACTTGCCAGGCATGAGTGAAGAAGATAAAGCATTAATATAAATCAGTGTCTGTTTTGCAGAGTTCTACCTCTAGTTACTTACTAATAACCCATAAAACATTTTCAGCTAGGTCACCTTAACTTTTCCTTGTTCAGTTAATTGAACTATGATATTTGTGCACCTATGAAACTATAACCTGTTTGTGGAATGCATATGATAGGTGAAATCCTAGCCCCATTGAAGTCAGTGACAATTCTATTGACTTGTGTGGAGACAAATTTTCACCTTACATGTTTAAGCAGTAGACTCTGAAGGTCCAATAGAACTTGCAGTGAAGTAAATGGGAATCTTGCTACTGACTTCAGGGTCAGATCCTGAGACCTTACTACTTGTAAAACCTGTAATATACATTTCACAAACAGCCTTGTATGTTCACAGCTATGGAACCGACACGATAGTGCAATGAACAAAACCAACCAAAAGGGCAAAGTTAAGGCTGCATGAATAGTAGAAATCAATTAATAGAATCATAGAATATCAGGGTTGGAAGGGACCTCAGGAGGTCATCTAGTCCAACCCCCTGCTCAAAGCAGGACCAATCCCCAACTAAATCATCCCAGCCAGGGCTTTGTCAAGCCTGACCTTAAATGGGATGATGGTGAACCCTCAATTGTTACATGGCAGTGGGGAAACGTGCATTTCCAGCCTTTCAAATGCATGAAAGAGTGGATTAAAAATGTGTGGTTGGGCCATAGTTCTAGTAAATGCTAACGACCTTGTCAACCTCAAGTATACTGAACAAAGCTTGAGTGTAGGGAATAATAGTACAATGTACCATTCTCCAGCTACCATAAGAATTGCATTTAGTGAGACTGGTGACATACTGCCCAATCCTTCCCTCAGCTTTTCTGGGAGCTGGACTGGTCCTCAACACTGTACTTACACTGAGGGCCTGATGCAGCAAGGTGCTGAATGCCTGCAAATTTCCAATGGAAATCAATGAAGGTTGAGGGTCCCCAGTACCTCCAAGGATCAGTTCCAGTAATAAAGGGCAAAATTTAGTATCATGGGACGTGCACACATATATTCAAACAGCCACAGTCAGGTAGAAAACTGGGGTGCAGGTGGCTGACCCCAATCCTGCTTCCCCCTTCCCCAAAAATTCATGAAATCCATATATAAGCCACATACACATACTGAAATCTTCAAGTGCTGATCCACAGGGAAGCTTGGGGTTCAGAAGACATGTACATGTTTTAGCACATAGATTATTCCACTGATTCCCCCCTCTCTGGTGCCCATGTGACCTCCCCATTTGGAGGATTCCTACTCCTGGTATCAAGACTGTGCAAGTTGTGTGGAAACGCCTTGTTCAGTCACAATGGAGCCTTCCACCATTTGGAGAGCAACGAAGAACCAGAATTTGGCTTTTAAAATGGTAGGGGTGGAGGGTGAGTCGGTGTCATCACTTCATAGCTCACTTGGGAAAATTTATTGCACACACTAGGGTCTTCTTGCATCCCTCCATGCCACCCCACAAGTTCCCAGTGTGCTATCCCCCTCTTTTCAAGGGACTTCCTACAATGCCCTTCCACTCTCCCTACTTGTGTCAGGGACTCTGTGTGCCCCCCTTCCTTCCTCCATAACAGGTCCCCCATTTGCTCTCCTCACCATACCAGGGACTGAGTGAACACCACCATTATTATCTTTCTATCTGGGTGACAGTCATGTCAACATGAGAGGAGGGTATTGTTGTGCTGGAAGGCATTCTTGGGTGCCATCAAATAATTGTTTGATCTATAGACAATTGAAGAGGTGCTTGTGACTGTGCAAAAGAGCTGTCAGAGTCTTCATGGGTCCCTTTTTTCCCCGCTTCCAGTTTTCCATTTCTCCCCAAAATTAATAAGGTTCTGGCCAGTGATGCCTTGAACATTCCCTGAAATTTTGGAATTGACCAGCTGCAGCATTCAAAAGTTTGTGTTACAGATACACAAATGCCATTGAGTTAACTATGAGGCCTTCAGAAGCTCAACCATTTACACAGTCCATAAGGCTAATTAAGAAATCAATGTTTTCCCCTACAAAATCTTTTGACAAAAAATGAAGAAACACTGGAATTTTCAGACAGCTCTATTACAGTGTAGTAAAAATATTTTAAAAAAGGAGCATACAATACAGCAGTGAAACAGCCTGATGTAACTAAAAAGCTGTACAGTGATAAATTTAGCCCCATAATCACCCATCACTCATAATCACTCATCCCATTCAGGCTGCAGGCAACTCCAGGAGTGCAGCTGAAAATGGACTGATCACAGTTTGATATACCTTTTAATTCATTGTTAAGCATCATGGAAATATAGCGAGATAAGACTTTTCAAAACTGGTGCCTAAAGTTGAGCTTCTAAAGAGATTTTCAAAGGCACAAGGGGCAGTTCAGCAAGTCCGTGGGCATTAGGTGCCTAACACCTTTGAAAAATCTTCATTCTAGATCAATATTTAGGCACTTAGTAAATTGCCTAATTTTCAACAATGCTGTTCTCATTAACTTCACTGGGAACTGATGGGTGCTCGGCACTTTTAAAAGTTAGGCTATTTGAGAATGTAATTTTAGGCCACCAGTTTTTTAAAATCTTGATCTGAATCAGGTCCCTGGCAATTATCCCATTCAGATGAGCAAGCTGTAGTATTTATCACTGTATTCACTATACCTTTACTAGAACCCATATGGGAATATAGGCCATAAAACATGGCATTGAATGTATTAAGTTGCTCTCACGTGCTGCTCATCTGAAGCTAGCGAGTACTAGCTAATTTTCATGCTCAGCCTCAGCAGTTCGCACGTGGTTGGGAAACATTTATATTGATTGCAATCAAAGCAGATTTGTGTTATTTCCACAATGCACAAATATTTTATTAGTAGTATTTTAATGTATATAAAATGCAAATTAGTGTGTATATCATTTAAAATGACAGTAGCTTACAAGTAGTGTGGGGGTGTATTTTTGTTCCCCAGAATACTATTCATAGCTGGATGCATATATCAGCTGCACACTAATCTATCCAAATAGGTGGTAGCAGACTAGTTTTGGAGGCCAGATTTTACCTGGTTATTATACAGGTGCCTAGTGGTTCGGGGAGGCCATAAATATAATTCCTCTTCCAGCCCTTTATTGTGCAGCCCATAATGTCCAGGCAGAATTGAAGCTCTTATGTCTTGGGGAGGGCAAGGACCATCCTCTCCCTATTCCCGCAGGTGCATGGCTCTATGTATATGAAGTCACCAGCAGCGTTGGCCACCTCTTTGTGCAGGAGGGAGCCTCGCCCCATAGTGGGGTATATGTAGCATCAGGGTAGTAGGTTCTACTACATCAGGGTAGTACAGCCCCAGGATCTCTAGAAGGCATTCTCCTAGTACGCCCTGTGGGGGAGATGGATGGTCCCACAGCTCCACACTACCCCTTACTATGGGCTGTGCCTCATATTGGCACCATCTAGCCCTGGCAGATGTGTGTTTGCAAGAATGTTTGAACATCCACACCATGCCCCTGTAATGCGCACACAGCAGACGACAACTATTGCTGCTTATTGATGTGTTCTGCCACAACAACTTTGTGGTGAAGGCTGTCTGCTGACTTCGTCTCCATTCCCCACCCCACCCCTGGTCCCTTTAGTCTTGTGTTTGGCTGCTTTCTGTGAGAGGCAATAAAATGCTTTGCCGCTAATGCCGTCCACCGTGGGATATATCCTCTTCAGAAACAAAGCTGCTGAGTGTTACTTAGCAGTGAAGCCCTTACTTTACAACTTCTCTTTGGCCCAGACTGTCACCTTCCTGTCTGAAAAGTACCAGCAATTCCCCCATGTCATTTTGATGTTGGGGTGAAGGCAGACCACCGCTGGGAAGTGTGGACAGTAAGGTGAGATTCATATTTCCTCTCCCAAGGATTTATTGTGATGTTAATTGAACAATAGATTCTAGGTGTAACTCTCCCTCCCCTTGCCTGATGTCACTTGTCCCTGCATTGTGTCACATTGCATCTTACTGAGAAACTTGCCCAACACAGGCCAGTGTCTCATAAGCACATTCTGGCCCACAAGGGGTTGATGAGGTGATGTAGCTTTTCTCACTTTAGTTACAACATGGTAAAATGTCACTGGTTTGCATTCAGAAGACATGGGTACAATCTGTTAAGGCAATTCTGCAGGAATATATGGCTCAAATAATTCCTGAAGTTAAGGTAAAGTTTAAATGACAGTATTTTTTCTGGCTGTCTCAGAGTACAGATGTGAATGAGAAGATGTATGAAGAACCTCTCATCTTGGATATGTCCTAGAATCCAATATATAGTCCAGAGTATGGAAAGTGTGGCAGGAGTGTTCAGAAGGGTCATGCTGTGGATTAGACAGACTGAATTTGGATTAATTTAGTTTATGATCATGTGTTATGTTACTATTAACATTATTTAAAGGTTCAGTCTGTCCAACTGATAATCCCATCTCACCTCATCCATTAATTTGGGGCTGTCCCGGAAGGGAAACTATCTCCTCCAAAGTTTGGGGTGAGAAACAAAGATCATAACCCTGTGTTGAGGAGAGCAGAGGCAAAGGAGGATTAAAATTACCATTGTATCATCTCAGGAACACAGCCATTCCCTTGCTAATGAAATGTTATCTATCCTTAATAGCAGCTAACTGTTGACCTGGTCAATAAATTTAAATCAGGCATCATTTGAATAGCAAATGAGCTCTAAAACAGAATTATTTCACTGTAGTGTTGGCAGCAGACATCAAGCTACAGTGGTAGCCCTGTGCATTTAATGGGACAATTCTGCCCGCAGATACACAAGAGCAAGCTCTAGTTACCATACATCTATGGGAATTGTACACACATCAGGATAGAGTTTGGCCCTGAACATTTACTGTGCTTTGGTATCTGAATTTACTGCAATATTTCCAGTACTTTACCATACAAAATGCTGCAGTAAAGTTAAGTATCATTGTGACAGATGCTTTTTTGGCCAACGCACCGGGAGCTTCTGCAGATAACATGAGCTGCTACAGCTTGAGGTAAAGAGCCATGCTCTGTGGAACAGCACAGATGGGGACTTGTAACACACATTCATGGTCAATATTAAATATGTCATGGTGACCACTATAAATATCCCATAGTGCTCAGCAAGGAAGTTGGATGTGGGAGGAACCCCAAAATAACTGACAGCTAGTCAAGATAAGAGGTGTCTAGGTGAGTGTGTGTAGCTACTTTGGGGAACAATAAAGCAAATATGACCACAGTGAGGTCACTATGAAAGAGAAGCACTGCAGCACTGAGTTAAATTTACACTGTCATTGGTTCTTGTACTGTGGCAATTTATCCTCAGTTGAAGTGTAACTTTTTGGAAGGGGTGAGGATGGATTATAGGATAGTAAATATAATCCCAAGAAGTTACCATTTTGAACTATAAGTAGAGCTGTAAATTGTCCAGCTAAGTGACTGGTGATCATAAGTGCCTCCATTTTGGGTTGCCTAACTTGAAACACCTAAAACAACTGATATTCAGCCTGGGGAGTTAAAAATGAAACACTTTTAATGAGTCTCAAATTGGATCTCCAAGAATTGAGGTGCCCCAAATCACTGGTCACCCTCAGGCAGGAATTGAACCCAGCTCTTCCACATCCCAGGTGAGTTCACTAGTTCTTGGGTAAAAGTTTTACAGCAGAGGTACTACCTCCTCCTCAACACTGAATGAAACCCAGTCCAGGAGGTGTGCTCTGAGCACACCTATAAGCACAGTCCCTGCAGGAAAGATAGGCAGGGGAATACCTTCTTCCCATCGTTTGAGGCTCACACTGTGGTAAGGTGTCCAGACACCTAGAGTGAGGCACCCATGTGCATGCCCAGAGACAGAAATTTAGTTGCCTAGGGAGCTTCTGCAGCAAAAATTAAGGTGTCAAGTGAGTTTAGTTGTGTACAAGGTTAGGTAGTGACTGAATAGGAGTTTTGTGGATCTCAGTGGTGCCTGAAACTGGGACTTATCCCTAATCCTTTATGGTTCAGGGCCTGACTGCGTATTGAGGACCCAATTCTGCCTCTTTACTTGGTCTGAGCAGTACCTTACTGTTCTAGTAAACCCATTGATGTCACTGGGATTACTTGAATAGTAAGGCACTATTCAGCCTGACTAAGAACGGAAAGATTGGTCCCTTAAGGTGTTAGTGTAATTACAAATACCACCAGTTCATTAGAAACAGCCCTCCAAGGATCTGTTCATTAATATTAGTCAAGCTGGAGAAGAGATTTTTCTTTCTTTCTTTAAATCACACCATGATTTCCACCACTTTTGCATATGGTATCTTACATTATGACTGCAGTGGAGGTCAGGAATTTTCATTGTGAATAAATTACAACCAGATCTATTAGTGTCGTGCCTTACCAGAAAGCTTCTATCTCCAAAATGCCACTATATAGAATAATAATCTTCTCATTTAACAGATCTGTTCCTTTGTATATACTTTGTATAATACTTAGACCTGCTTTAATGCAGTGGACTGGACTGGAAGGCGTCTCGAGGTGCTTTCCAGTCCTACAATTCTATGACATCCAGAGACCTGTCTGCGGATTTTGGTGACAAAGATACATTTTGAGTATTCCTCTTAACACGGCAGAGCAAATGCAGTTGGGAGAGTGAGCTGGATTCTATAGATAAACAAAATTGTTTAGTAAAGTTCCAATCAGTTACACCTGTGTAGACCCCTGAAGTCAGTGGTGTCACCCAGGTGTTGCTAGCAGGAGGAAAATTGGGTAGCACGGATGTAAATGAGAGCCTCATTTGGCTTGCAGAATCTTTATGGCTCGTGTTGATGCTCAAGATGACAAGAAGTTTGTTCGCAAGTCTGGGTGAAATGATTTGATGTGCAAACTGAGCACATGTTTAGTGGGAATTATTGAGCTACAAACAGGATACCATGATTGATTGATTTATTTGTAAGCTACAGAGTTACTTTTCACATAGAATGATTCATTAAAGCAAGGGTAGATTTTCATCTTGAGATGACATTGAAAAAGCCAGGGCATAATCAGCTCCTGCCACCCCCACCAATATGTTTAGAGCACCTGATAATCATATGATATCAATTCTACTGCAAAAAAAATAATAATAAAGTGTCATGATCACCAGCGATAATGTAAAAGGAGAGTCAGAAGCCACTGCAAAGGGTGTGGCTCTGACTATAAAGATCCACAGCAGCCTATAACAGGTATCTTGTCAACACAGCAGTGTCACTGGATGCTTTGGGGCCGGCTCTGATGAGGGCCAATGTGTGTGTTTCCTGCTGATGGGAAGGACGGGGTGGGACAAGACTAGATTCAGTGACAATTCCAGTTCCCTACTAGAAGTGTTCTATTGTGGCAAGGATTAGGTAATCCATAGAATAAATACAAAAAAAAAAAATCTATTGAGGCCATTGTAACTCAAGTTTATTCTGTCAGCTAATACCCAATCTCAGTTACTAGTGGGCAGAATGATACCGAGGAATGAACCTAACAAGTGGCATGAAACTAGTGATCAACCTTTTGAAAAGATATAGCCAATAACAGTAACCAAAGTATGTGATTTCACCTGCTAAGCCAGTCAGTGGATAGGCTCAGTTGTAGCCAAATTTTGAAGACCCTGTGGAGTCTCTACAGCTAAGTCATGCCAAACAAAAGTTGCCTGAAGAGCGCACTTGGTTTATTTTTTGGGTTCTCCTCACAACCCAGTTATTTCTGATCACATTTGGAAAAGTCTGATTCCTAGAAGCAGTAAAAGTACTGCATTTTAGGAGAAGGGGTGTCACAGGGCCAGTCATGTAGTCCCTCTCGGTCACTCACCAGACTGCTGTGAGGGGACCCAGCCATTGAATTTCAAGCCTCTAGAGTCTGAGCAGAGCCCAGGCATTGTCCTGGTCTTGGGATCCTTAGGTACACTTTCAAGGAAAAGCCTTTGTTTAGCACCCTGTCCTGAGAGTTGAGACCCACTTGGCCCCTGGGCCCAATACGGACTCCCCTGATCTCCCCCAAAACTTAAACACACCCTTTCCCAGACTTCTACCTGAAAGTGTGAGCCTTCTGGCTTACCACTTCAAGGGGCCATGGGGTAGACGGAACACACAACAAGCACGTGGACACTGTGCACAGAATTCTAACATTGTTGCTCTGCACTTAATAGATAACACTCAGAGCGTACAGCTCATATAGAAAACCACCATCATCCTGAACACAACGCCCCTCACTCTAGCTCACCCAGTTCCATAGAAGTCATCCATATTCAGGTACACAGGGTTTCCTGCTTTATCAGACTTTTGTAGCAATTTCTCTCATCTTGAAACTGGCCAAAGACCCCAAATGCTTCAGCTCCTATCCTTTATAACCTTCCAGTTTTTCTGTCATGTGACTTCTGGATCAGCCTCTTCAGGTGATCCCAGATCCTTACCAAGTGACTTCATTGGTAAGTAATCTCTCCCCTGATAAACCAGTTCTCCTGGTAGGACCCAACCTATTGTTTAGAGCTAGGCCATTTCAATGGGAGAGCACATAAATGAATGACCCTCTCTTGTAAGCCCTATATCACTGCCTCTTGGAATTTCAGTCCAGCTTGGAGATAACAGGACAACAGAGAATTAGAGTCTGCTGTCCAATAAAGATATGTATTGATAGCCCCCCCCCTCCACCAGCAAATGGAATTCATATGTTGTAGAGGCACATCCCACAAACCACCATGGGGGAGAGGGGTAAATTAACTTATATCTATTTCAAAATCCTCTTTTGTTCAACTTTATTTTTTCAGAAATAGGAAATGTGTGTATATATATATATATATAATGTGTCACTAAATATTTGTCTATTAAAACACACCTTTCATTAGATAACCTATTTGATATAAACCCAGAGGAAAAAGTAATCTCCAGAGGTGAACTTCTGGCTTCACTGAGGTCAATGGCAAGCTACTGACTTCAATGGGACTAGGATTTCACCCTAGAAATGTAGACCAGTTGCTACTGAATTTATCTAGTCAATCAATTGTTGTTTCAAGATTAAAGCAAGGATTTTCAAAGGAGCCTCAAGGAGTTAGGTGCTCAAATCCCATTGAAATTAGATGTGAGTTGGGTACCTAACTCCTTTCTGCCCCTTGGAAAATTACAGCTTAACATTCACACAGTTGTTAGCTAAGAGAGCTAGACCCTGCTTCTTCAAGGAGATGTCAGGTTTTTCAAATGTACGAGTTTGTTTTCTTTCCTTCTGACCTCTGTATAGTTGACCTAATGATCCTTCAGCTGCCTGGCTTTCCAGGGTATTTTGGGATATTTTTGTAAATCTCTCAAACATTTGTAGGGGCTAGATTGTAATGTTCGTCTGCCCTGAGAAATGGATAACACATAACTGCATCACCCCCAAAAGTAGACAAGTGCTCAGTGCCAGAGTCAATAATAATTAATAACAGCTGGTAAAATCAATGGTCCTTTGCATCAGAGGGGTAGCCGTGTTAGTCTGGAGCTGCAAAAAGCGACAAAGAGTCCTGTGGCATCTTATAGACTAACAGACGTATTGGAGCATAAGCTTTTGTGGGTGAATACTCACTTCGTCAGATGCATGTAGTCCTTTGCAGTAATCCATAGTGGATATAATGTCCAAAATATACTCTATATCCCTGCCAAAAGTGGTCTGTTTTCATATGATTTAAAAGGAAGTTGAACAGAGGGGTTTATAATGGGAAGTGTCAGGTAACCTTTACTTTAGATGGTGCTACCAGCAAGTTCTTAATGTTCAAATGTAAACATGACAGTAAGAGCCAGCTTTTGCTACCCTTACTCATATTGTGCAGTATCTTGCTCTGCAAATAGTTCCACTAAAACCTACTTGTAGACTAAGGTATTACTCATCCGGAGTAAGGATATCAGACTCAGTCTAGTATCAGAATATTATGGGATTGCTTACTACTAAGGGTATCACAATCCGGCCCTCAATGAGTAGCCCCATTGACTTTAATGGCCCTGTTTGAGGAGTACAGTAACATTTTCTTCCAAAACATAAGGATTAGAGACAGGGTTTTTTTTCATTAAAACTTAGATTCTGATGTACAATTCTATGCGGGGGGGGGGGGGGGGGGGGAAGTAGGGAGGTGGTCTTTGGTAAATCGCTTGGCAGCAGGATACAGGGGTGAGAGACTATATGGTCATAGGCTTGCTGCTGTGGAACCTGTCCAATAGGGACTTGGCTGAATCTCAGACACATTAGCTCTAGACCGCTGCAAGGGTTTTTTCCCTGCTGCCAGGCATAACGGTTTGAAAAATGCAATGTGACAGGATCCAGCCCTTAACAATTTTATACTTCTGTCTTGTTGATTTCAATGAGGAAAATTCAAGTTATCTTCTTGCCTAACACTATTAATGGGATACCAGGGATTTATAAAGTGGATTTATTGTAAGACAAATACAAATACTCCTTTTGCCTTTAACTTACACCATTATACACCAGGGAAAAAGAGGAATTCCTATTTGAAATCAGTTCAGTATTATCACATGGTGGTTTTTTTAATTGTTTGACATAGTGTAATAATCCATTCATTAGAAGGAACTTTCGCTTTCTTTTTTAACGTTTGACTTTTCTAGTTTTATTCATTTGTTTAAGACAGAAGATGTTTGCAACTCTTTAAAGGGCAAATACTGCTCATTGAGCTCTATTGTGTTCTCCTGTTGATTGGCAAACATATCTCACACACTAATATCACACACACACGCACGCAAGTATCTGCTCCAGAAGTGAAATCCTGGCTCCACTGATGTCAATGGGCTCTTCTGCTTTTACACAAATGAACAGAGATACAGCTTTACTAACACTGTGTGACAGGGCTTGCTCTACTCATCATGCTCAGTGACACCTTCTTGTGGCTCACCTGGGCAATTAGCTCTGCCACAGGGTCCGACACCCTTCCTGCAGTTACTCAGTCCACACATTCCCCTCAGTTACTCCATGGTCTCTCATGCACCAGGAGCTGCAGTGCTTTCCTCTTCACTGCTTAGCCTTCCAGTTAAGAAGTCATGTTAAAGTTCTCCCCACTTCTGAGGTATCATCAAAGCCTGCTTCCAGCCATCCCCAAACAGGCTATCCCTAGTGTGTCACTCCCACAGTAACTTATAGGGAAACATGGGCCCACACTCTATGGGTTCCAGTCCCTCAACCCAGCAGCTCTAGGCTCTTACTCTCCCAGCCCTTATTGTTCCTTCCCTCTCTGTCCCTACAGCTTCCTGCTTGTCCCTCTCATATCAGAGAGTACAAATATCCCCCTTGAAGCCTACCAACTTCCTCTCTTTATAGAGCTCGCCCAGCTCCTTCCCCAGCTGGTCTTCATCAGCAATTAGGTTCTAGGCCCTAGGTTTCTTCCAGGTGCAGCCTAAGGTTAATTGGCCTCATTTACACCTTATGTGTGGTGGACACCCCATCACAAACTGCAACTTGCAGAGCGTATTTTACACTATCTGTGTACTGGGACTTGCTCTTATAGCAATTTCAAGGGGAAACTAGGTGATGCTCATACCTTACTAAAGCAGTAAATGAGACTGAGGTAAAACCTTCCAGGATGAACTAAAACCTGGATATATTTTACTGTAAGGGTAGAAGCATTGGACCCAAGCAACACTATGGTCCAGAGCTATGTGGGCATAAGGATTGAAGATCAGATAATGCCCCTAAACTAGGGCTGGATTAAGGCATAAACACTATTGGCCCAGCTACAGCTCCTGAAGTCCTATGATTACATCAGAATCTGAGTTTTCTTTTTACAAAAATAGTACATTTCTAGCCTACCTGAATGCAAAGAAAAATCTTGAAACTGTGAACCAAGCCTAGCAGATGGAGTGACATCTGCCTGAATCTGCAGACAGCCTGCAACAACAGCTCTGAGGGTTCGAACTGCCCTGGGCACCTCCACAGGGTATTAATGCCAGGACTTGAGGGGCCCCTAAACAGGGCTCTGTAGAAGAAGAGTCAGTGATCCCAGCCCACCCTTCTACCCCTAAATAAATACACCCCAGTTGCTTGGGGAGGTACTTGGAAGGAGCCCCTTGATACCATCCTTGCCTCTCCCAGGAGCATTCCCTGGTTTTGCCCCAGCTGATGCTGAGGGGAGGGGCACCTCAGCTGCCAGTCCTGGGGGAAAGGGGGTTCCATGCTGCTGACCCTGCCTCTTCGGGAGGGTGGGGCACCCCTGCCGTGGCCACTCCAAGTAGAGGATGAGACCACAGCATGGGGGCAAGGCTGTTGGGGCAGGACCACAGGGGTGCCCATATCATGGTGACCCTGTGGCCAGGGCCCCATCATAATCAGCCCTGCCCTAAACTCATCTCTCAGTCTGCGCTTGACACTTGCAACTCCCATTAACACTGATCTGATTGTTGTCCCTAAATCCCTACATACTCAAATCATGGGGTGCATTCTTCCCTTAGTTAAATGGGTGTGCTTCCCCCTTTCTCCCCACCCCCGCCCCCTATAAATTCAATAGGGGATGGAGCTGGGAGCCGGGTGGATATAATCCTGCACTGTGGTGTAAATCTGGAGGAATTCTATTGAAGTCCCTGAAACTAGTGCAGATCTGTAGAGCAGCATCCAGCCCCATGTGGCTGACTGAAAAGCAGGCTGAACTGAGCGTGCCTGCCTCTGTGTGATTCCCATCGAGGGGCCTGATCCAGCGTCCATTGAGGGGGAAGGCTAAACTCCCATTCAGTTTGGGGCCAACAAAAGGATGGGGCTCTGGAAATCATTTTTTCAGTCATATAGGGGACAATTACGGATGCCTCTTTGCCAATTGCTTTTCTTTGACATTTTTATAACTCAATAATTTCCAGTTGTGTTCCCATGTTTGCCCCTTTTGTGTATTGCTTTCCTGTTTTTGAGTGCATGCTTCACAACATTTAAACAAGCACTAACAACAAATTACCTGCTCAACTGCGTTCTGTGAAAGGGGGTCCTGGAACTTATTTACAAAGGAAGCAGACGTGGGAGAGGGGGGAAGTCGTTACCAGTGGCAGACTGCTGGTGTGCTTTAAAGCACGCATGGTTTTTCCAAGAATAAAAGGCTCGCTCGGTATTGGGCTCCAATAGAGGAGCTCTCTGCGTCTTATTCGGGAGGTGCCTCCTCCTCCTCATTTACTTCTTCTTCGCAACTCCCCGGAGAAATAATGCATCAGGAGTAAAAAAAAAAAAACTATATAGACAAAGTGGGTTTTTTTTAAAAAAAAAACGGGGGTTTTTTGGGGGGGGGGGGGTGGGGGGGGGGGGGTTGGGGTTGGTTGGTCCCTTCCCAATATGAAATACTTTGACTACGTGATTATAGTCGCTGAGCTCACCAGAGCTCTGTGTTTTTATTTTGAACTGTGATTTTGAAAATGACACTTTCACTCTTTTAAATGCTTCTAGCCCCATGCAAAACAAACAGGATCTCAGGGGGGAACTGTCTCCTCATCAATCCTCCTTTGCTAAAAGTGTCCAACTGTTTTAACACATAGCACAGTTTAGTATATTTCAGCTCTGAGTTAATATATTTCCGTCTTCACTTCTAGCCCACGACCTGCTTTGACTGAGACATTTTGGAAAGAGAAAACGGCTGTGTGCTAGCAGATATTTTGCCGTCCCTTTCAGCAGATGGCTGAATGGAAACAAACTTCGAAAAACGCTTAAGAGCGCTTCGTGCCATAATAATAATGATACGAATGCCCATGATCTTCACTGTTAATAATTAAAATCGTGCCCATTGTTCATTGTATTTCATGTACTTCTTTCTTCAAAAACAGCGAGGCCACCAAAGCTTTAGAACACGTTTAATCTCATTTCATTGCTTCTATCAATTCCTGTATTTCGGAAGGGTTTCATATTTTGTCCGATCGATATTTAAACAGTCCATATTTGGGGAAACGTAGACAAATTTCGCTCCGAGGCCTGCAAATAGAAATTACAAATAAAACGAATCTTGTGCAGTGAATAAAATTACAGTATTTTGATACAACCTGCATAGGCATAGCCTCGGAATTCAGCGCGGATCAAATTTAGGGACTGGGTGTGTGTCATTCTTTTTTCCCCCTACTTCAACAACAACAACAAAACAGTTTATTTTTTTTAAAAGTTGTATTTAAAAAATAATTTGTTTCCAAATTTTGCAACCCAACCCCTGCGGCTTTCTCGGGACAGCACGGTGTTAGAAAATCAAAGGAACATGCTAATGTCATAGTTGGCTTCTAGCAGGGAGGGCAAATGTTTAATACCAGAATTAAATTGTGTGCCATTGGGGCTGGGATCGGCGATCCCGAGTCCTCCACATGACTCAGTGAGTTGGGTTTATTCATATGAACAAAAGCCCGAGGGACCATGCCCGGCAGGATTATTACATTGCGAAGGATCCTGACCATTAATTTTATTTTCCACCCTGCGTCTGTGTGAGTGATGGGCTATAACAAGGCTCACTTGTGGGAAAAGTGAAACGGGTACCTAGTGGCAGAATAGCTCAGATGTCATCTACTATGATGTAGCAGAGAACTTTGTACATCTTGGGGCTTGTCTACCACGTCTTACTACTGGTCGTGTTTATGATCACTACGAACTAATAGGCCTTGCTATTTGGCGCACGATTGCTGTACTGAGCAGCGAGCAAACTATATCACTCATTAAGATACTGCATTAAGATACTGCACTAACTCTGTTGCACTAACACAGGCAGCGTTCACACGTTTTGAAGATGTTCTGGCTAAACACAACCACCACAGCCCTGTCTTTAGAAAGTCCCCTTTCTACAACTTTCTTCTGTGCCACTAGATCATAACTATTCTGTACATTCCTTTCCTTCTCGCCTAGGCATTCCTTACCTGTTCCCTCTCCCGCCCCCCCTGTTTTGTGGTGATCCGTTTAGATTATAAACTCTCCGGAACAGGGATCCTTATTATAATAATCGGTGTGAAGTGTCTTACACAGTTGGAGGCACTGGATAACTAATAATAATCAATGCAAGAGAACCACTAGTGATTTATCCTTTTCTTAAACCAGATTCTGGGACCCTTCTTACTCAGCCTCAGTACTTCCAAAGGACTATTGGTGGAGTGAGGAGCCACGCAGTGGGAGTAGAGATCTCAGAGCCTTATCATAAGAACCAAATGTCTATTTGGTAGGAACTGATGAACCGCTCATTAACATTGGCGAGAGGTGAGCTGCAAGTACATACAGTTCTACTAGAATCTCTCACTCTGCATGGTGTAGGTTTGTCCAGCCGCAAGTATCCTACGGGGTACCCTCCTTGCTCTCTGTGTTCCCACCCAGAATCAGGCCCTGTTGTAAATGATCGGAACTAAACTTCTCAGCCTTCTGTAGATTAACGTTATGTAACGGTGCAGGGCTTAAAAAAACTAGAGGGAAGACCTGTATTGTTTGTTAATCGAGTTTTATGAGCCTTTTGCCAAAGGAGAGGTATCCCAAGGCGGTCTAAAGCATCTGCTACCTTCAGCTGAGGCAAAGGAGATATGGAAAGATCCAGGAGATTATTCGGCGAATGTGGGTATGCGGGAGTCTATACAGATTCCCCCAAATAGCATGGAAATATAAACTGCTTTAGGATTTCAGACGCCAGAGTCCTGTTTTCTAGATCCTTATTATTATTATTTATTATTATACCGGGCTCTGTAGCAGACAGTGACAGATTGATAAGAGCAACGGGGTTTCTAAGAATCTTGGAGCGAGATCTGGTTTCAAGATCCTGAATTTCGCTTAATCTTTGTCTTAATCCGGCCAGATGCGACTTTCATTGTCCAGGGACAGTAGAAAATAAGGGGTTTAGGAGATCGCGTCCGGGAAGAGGGAGTAAATCTCATGGGCTTCTCTGCGATCCGAGTTCGCTATACGCCAAGGAATTTAAGAGGCCCTAAACGGAGGAGTTTGTTTCTGTTACACTCCGAAGCTAGTGACTAGCAGCAGCAATAACAAAAAAATCCTTTTGGTTTTGTCACAAAAATTATTTCAGGTCTGCGGTAGGATGGAAGGAGAAGGGCCCTTGCCTTGCCATGGAAGAGGAGGAAAAGGCGGTTGCGTGAGCAAAAAAAAGCAAACAGGATGGGCAGCCCTCCTCCAGGCAGTCGTTCAAACAAGCCTCTTTCCGCTCTGCTGCCTCTTCCCCTTCATTGCCATCTCATTAGAGCTCCTTCAGCCACAGCCACGCCCGGGCTTCTCCCCCATATTCAAAGGCGGGCTCCCTTAAACAACTCTCAGCCGCTCCTTCTTCTTCGGCAGCCTTCCGCATGCGGAGGAGGGAGGGCAGCAGCAGCGATGCAAAACGGACAAATCTTGCTTTGGCTCAGGGTGGGCGCGTGATATCAACTTGTCTCCATTGCCCCACGGGAGAATGGGGTGCAATGGGGGGAGGATTCAGCCTTGCGGGGCTGTAATTCAAAACGAGTCTGCCCAGTTCGGTTGAAGATACAGGGTGTTGTCAGTAGAGCTACTGGCAAGGGCAGAGGCTGAACATGTATGTCAGGGTGAGCGTGATTTTACCCTGCCTATCTAGCCCACACATCTGCAGACTACTCATGTGACAGATCCCCGCAGAAATGTCTCTGCACAAAACGCAACAGTGTAAATCAAATATATCCTGTAGCACGTATTAGAATATACATCATGAACTATAGGCAGTGTATGCTGGCTACTGTGCATTAGAAGTATATTTATTGTACTGTAAAAGGCATATTCGGAAATACATTCTATAACATGGTAGAATAAATACAGTGAAATATACATACACTGTATTAGTATTATTTTTTGTTTTATAGTATGTATATTAGGAATATATAGATAATTATATATAATACATGAGATATATGCATATTTGTGTGTGTATGCCATAGATCATGGACACAAGGGATCCTCTCTGCCAGGTTCTTGAAGTCAGTAGCAAAACTCCCATAGTTTTCAATGTATGGAGGAGAATTGGGTCCTAGACTTGCGTGTGAGAATTTGTTGGGCGAAGTGTCTGCCCTGTGGAAACTACTGCTACAGAATTCTTGTTCGTTGCTTTATAATTATCTATGGCTAGTCTAGTTTATTGCTGTTACTCTGTAAATACTTTCCCATTACATAGTCCCTATTTTGTGCCTTTTAGAAAATCTCGCTCCACCATATTTTTGTTTTCTGTCGTCTTATAAACAAAAGTTTTAGCAGATTTTACTTTTTCAAGTGCAAAATAAAACAGTTCCTCTTTGCGGAGCCTTTATTAGGCTACCGTTTGCAAATGAGCAAGAGGGTAAAGCTTTTCTCATTAAATAAAGGAGCTCCGATCATTCCTTTTAAAATGTTTCTTGGTTAGTTGCCCATCAAATAATTTAAAGCAACGAATTGGTACGTAAAGTCAGTGAAGGGTTAATATATAGATTACGAAGAGCTTGTGTGTATCAGCATCACTCAATCTGATGTGGCTGAAGCGCTATAGGGCCCGATTCTGATCCCACAAAAGCCAATGGGAGCTTACACATTCGGTCCTACCAAAAGAATGGGAATGAGGTTGCGGGAAGGAGAGGGGAGGGGAGTTTCCAACGAAAGAGCATTAAACAGTTTACAATGAATAAAGACACTTAAATGCCACAGTCGTGTCTGTGTCAGAGACCACTCATCCCTGGGCATCTTTTAAACATCACTTTTCTGGGAAAAGGAAGCAAAATAAAACTATCTACTCAGCACCTTCTCTGGAAATTAATGGCAAACAAAGATTTTGGGTTTTTTCATCTTGGCTTTCGACTTGTTTTGTGTTTGTTGCTGCAAAAGAGCAAACCATGGGCTCACCCGCTTTCCCGGAATCCTTCCTTAATGGGTGATATTGATTAGTTGTCCAGCGTAGCCTAGATATATATTTAAGTTTGCCCCCCTGTAACTGCGCCAAGCCTTTGAAATGCAAAGAGTTTTTAACAGCAATTCTTTCCAAACCAGACACTGCTCTCTAGACGCCCCTTGCTAGCGTTTAGGGGGTGCATTTGCCGCAATCAGGGCAGGGTTCAAAAGAAAACCAATCCGGCTGCCGTTTGCGTGGAAAGATGGGGACAGAGCTTGTGTGGGTCGGGTAACCGATTGATTTCAGGTATTCATTTGTTTGTAGTCGTTTGCATCAACTTTATGGTCCTGTCTCCCCCCCCCCCCCCCGGATGCCCCACTCCGTAGCATGCAAATACCACCATGCCGCTGACCACTAACCCCCCCCCACACACACACACACACTGCAATCTAGGGGAAGGGCCTGGAGCGAAAGATCCTTCCTCTCGAGAAAGGCAAGGAATCCAGAACCGAACCCAAACGATCCACTCCGACAAGGAGTGCCGAAAAATCTCCCCCCATCGCCCAGGCTGTCCGTAACTGGGGGGGAGGGGGCTTTAGGAAGGGCCCCACGCCCCCTTGCGAGACGCAGGGACCACAGACACCTTGGCCTTTGTTGCCCGGCGGCCTTTTACCCACCTTCTCCTCCATCAAACTACTGAGCGCCAGTGGCAGTCCAGGGAGCTGTGGGGTGGTAGCCGGACGTGGATTTCAACCCAGGAGAAAATGGGAGCTAGTTGCATCCACACAGGTAATTTCTGTGAAAGCAACAGAACAAAGGGCTCGAGTCCCGTTAGACTCGGTGGGATGACAAAGCATGTGCCGGCTCTGAAGCTGTGTGAATAAGTCAGGTCTGCCACCCCCACCCTCCTCTGCACTTTCTGCACCATCTACTCTGCTAAACCTCAAGCGGGCTGGCTTTGGGGGCAAGGGAGAGACCAGACCCTGCCTCTCGTTATCTGTCTCTCTCCTTTCTGAGTTCTCTTCTAGGGGGAACCTGGCGCACAGACCCAGCAGGGGCCGGCTCAGTGCTTGATCCCCTGAGCGCTTCGCGGAGAAATGGCCGGTCTGTGACATGAATGGCTCCCCTCTGCTTGTATTTGTTTCCATGAAAAAAGCGTTGAGCTTTGCTGGGGGTAAGATCTGGGGGTGAGGACGGGAGTGGGGACGCAGACACCAAGGATCTGCTCGAGTAAAGAGAAAATCTTTCCTGGGTCTTGCTTCTTCCTTCCCCCACCCGGTCCTGCAGCATTGCTGCTTGGAGCGGGGCGACGCTCTGGATCAATACTCGACCTCCTTGGGTCAGGGAGGTCCCAGCCCAAGGCCTTACTCTGGGAAGAGAGAGAAAGGGGGAGCCCCTGGAGACGCGGCTCGAGACATATGGATCAGCAAATGGAAGGGGCAGGTGCGGGTCCAGCCCTAGCGCAGGGGATGAGAAGGCTTCCTCTTAGATCCAGGCCACGGCCTCCCTAGCATAGGGAGTACCAGCTTCTTTGTCCCCCGCCCGCAACTTCTGGGTAAAAGTCACGTCTGCACTCTGAGGGGCACTCTGTTGCCCTTCGGAACCCAGGACTCCTGGTGCATCATTGAGAAGCACCTGGGTACCCGCCGGTTCTGTACTCCACGGGGCCCCTCGGCTCCCAGAGGCACTAGCCATGCATCACCCTGGGGGTACCAGTCCCTCCCCTCCTCCACCTCCCCAGCCTGCTGCTTCTACTGAACACTGGGCCCCAAATGATCCGTTTTCGAAGTATAATCTGTGGGGTGGGTTTGTTTGTTTGTTTGTTTCTTTCTTTCTTTCTTTCCCCACTTTTCTCCATCAAAGCGCAACGCCAAGCTTGGCTGGTGGTAGAGGGTAACTGACAAGGGAGAGATGCGAGCCCTCTGATTAGCACAAGTTCAGGCAAAAATCTCTACCCTGGCCTCCCTGACAACATCTCCGGTTGGAGAGGGCAATAGTAGCTGACCCAAGATGCCAAAGTCCAAGTTACTCAGAGGTCGATCGCTTCAAGTTTGTCTCCCCGGAAGGGATACAACCCATTTGGATTTCTCCGCCTGTTGTGTAGAAGGAATCCGCCACTACTTCAGTGTTTAAACGGATTTAGTAAACACCTTCATTGTTTAAATAGCAGAAGTGAAAGGGTGTTAGCTTTCTTAGTGGGATGGCACTGAAAAGGCATTCGGGACTCTCTGTGCCTGCTATTTATATATGATTGAACCAGTTAGTATACAGGCTGTAGTATCATGGTATTCAGAACTGGCGCCTTTCTTGTGATAGAATGAAGAAGACAAACCTATTCAAATCTGATCATATCATGCTAGGGCTGGAGAATTCAGCGCAATCACTTTCTACAAAATCCGATTGATAGAAATGTGCTCAAACCATGATGAAACTCCATCAGGACGTTCAAGAGGCGGTTAGATATTGAAAACAGTCTCTAAAATGGCTATAACTAAAAGGCTAACTATACACAGATATAGATGATCTCCAATACGCAATACTCACACCGTAATGCAACGTGTCTGCCTTTGATATGAACTCATTTCCCAAGTAAAATGCACATATACTATCAGTCACATTTAAAGCTATTGAGAAATGCTATTATGTTTTCTGTAAATTTCATACTGGTCGGTACAATCGAGGAAAAAATTAACTTTGATTGTTACGAGAAATACAAATCGCTGGAATTTACACTGACATATACTTTGTTAATATAGTTATTAGGGCAGTAATTCGATTCCTAGGTGGAAGAGGATATTTACAGTTTTATTATAGGACAATTTAAAAAAAAAGAAGCAGTCTCGTAAAATCAAAGTTTATCCATATTAAGTAAAAACATTAAAGTTAATAATAAACTCTGCAACTCATCGAGCGCCACGTGGGCCATTTGACGAAATCCTCATCTCTTCTATGTTGCAGTTTAATGATCAGTAACAATATAGGGCAACACTGAAATGCTAATATTTCCCATTCTGTCTTTGATTTTTAAACTGCAGGATTAAGGGAACATCATGTTAGAAAATCATAAACAGATGTAGTTTAAGATCCTGCCAAAAGCTCTTTCCTGAGTTCAGTACTGTCAATGTGTGCCCTAGAAATACCTTTGAGAATAGAAATAATGGAGGGAAATATTTTTAAATGGAAAGAGAGAATGCAAAAGAGGGGGGGAAATCCAGTTTACACATACCCGAACAGAAACAAAGGCAACCCAAGTGTTTGTGCTGAAGAGAAAATGACTTATTGCCAGGTAAGCCGTAACAGAGCGAGGCAGAGTTAGTTGGGTTTTTGCGGGAGACTAGCTTTGAAAATGTAACGTTCATATTTTGTTGATTTCGGGATTAGAGCCCCTAAACCGTGAGCCTTAGAGCTTCGTGAAAGGCATAAGAGAGAGGTCAGTTCTTTTAAAATTTGCTTTTAATGGTACAGAACATCTCGCGCCTCTGGCCTTATCTGCTTCCGCAAATGGTTCGAGTTGTTTGATATTTATAGCACCCCAGTAACCCCCCGCCGGTTTATCGTATGAGCCACACGATATGATTCAGAGCGTTTGAGGTAGAGTCCAAATCCTACCCCACTTCCACACCCGTAATTCCCTTTCGACGTGTAGGGGGATTCTAGACCAGATTCTTTATCCTCCGTATTTGCACCGGCAAAAATCTCTACCCTGACCTCCCTGACAACATCTCCGGTTGGAGAGGGCAATAATAGCTGATCCAAGATGCCAAAGTGCAAGTTACTCAGAGGTCGATCGCTTCAAGTTTGTCTCCCCGGAAGGGATACATCCCATTTGGATTTCCCCGCCTGTTGTGTAGAAGGAATCCGCCACCACTTCAGTGTTTAAACGGATTTAGTAAACACCTTCATTGTTTAAATAGCAGAAATGAAAGGGCGTTAGCTTTCTTAGTGGGATGGCACTGAAAAGGCATTAGGGACTCTCTGTGCCTGCTATTTATATATGATTGAACCAGTTAGTATACAGGAGCTCGACTGGGTTTGCAATTAAATAGGGGCAGGTGACATTCTGTTTTGGCGCAATGTCTCTGTGCGGGGGAGGGAGAGAACTAAAAAGAAGTGACCCTAAACATGTTCATAGAATCATAGAACTGGAAGGAACCTCGAGGTGTCATCTAGTCCAGTCCCCTGCACTCATGGCAGGACCAAGTATTATCAGACCATCCCTGACAGGTGTTGTATTCTTTAGTGAACATGTATTAGGGGTAGAAGGGTAATTGGCTATCAGGCTGGGGCGTTCCAGGCAACTCAAAACCTTTTAAAAATGCATCTGTTGATGTGAACATGTTTGTAGAGGGGTGGGGAAGAGGGAGGCTACCTGCAATTGGAAAGAAGAAGGTTAATACTTTGCAAGGTTTCAGGGACTTACTTGCTACAATTATTATACAACAACCCTGCGCTCCTTCTTTTGTAACGTAATGGGTAGAGAAGTGGCAAAGAGATTTAAACCGAAAGCCATTTATATTTAGACACAGTATATAGGAGGCCCTTCTTCTTGGCATCTACGAAACGAGGACAGGGGGAACAAACACGTTTGTTATTGTGTCAGGAACGTACCCAGCTTTACCGTGGGACATCTTGACAATAATATCATGATGCCTGATTGAAAATGTTACGGTCCCACTGATGTTATGTGTATTATAGAAGTAACATATGTCCGTGATTCCGTTCTGGATGTAGAGACAGAGATGTTTTTCTTGCCGTTACTATTTTTTCCTTCTGACACTCTGCACCAAGTGTGCCAAGAACGAGCTATAAGGCTGATCCAGATTACAAAGAAGTCTACCCAGGCCTCAGGAGCTGCAGCTCCTTTCTCGTGATGTTGCTGGGGGCCGATATTGGGTGCTGGCTTTTCGGGCTCGCACGCCTCTTTAAGAATTGCTCGAGAGGCAATTTGCTGCGATAATTGCCATCGATCTCATGATGACTTCCTTTCCGTTTTTGTTTTAAACTCCCGTGTGTACCAGTCCGAACTGCAGGTTGCTAGCGGTGCATTAGGATGGGATTTGGAGGCTGGAGCAGGTTAGGGATTGTAGAATTGCCAGGTTAAGAGAATCAGGTACTCCGGGTTTTTGTGTGTTTCCTGGAGGAGGAATTATTATTTATTTAAGCAGCCGGTCAGAAGTAAGTCTTGTGTAATAATTCAGCCAGTATAATCTCTTAAACCTTGGGGGCCGGCCGTTTTTCAGAAGGCTGCCGGTGGAGAGCACGTGCATTTCTGCCAAGGCCTTGTCACGCAATTGCCTAGCGCAGCGGGAGTTCAGATAGGCACGGAGAAGCTCTCAAAGCAACTGGTTAATTGTCACATTTAATAGTCTCCGGGAACATGGGAGGAGAATTGAATAGAATTAATGTAATTTCTAACTGGATAAAAAACTCTGAAGAGATCCTTTATTGTGGAATCTGTTTCCTGGCACGACACAAGGCTGGCAGGGACCGTGGCCTAGCTGATGAGCCATGGAGTCTACTGAGAACAAAAAAAGTCTACCACTAAAGTAAAAGAAAATAAACCAGAGAGCTTAAGCAGAGAGCATAAAAGCCACAGGGTCACCGGGAAGCCAGCATCTTGCACTCCCGTCTCCAAATGCATGTACAACTAAGAGGGCAGAAAATGCAATCATGTGAAATTTCGATATGTTCAGGTGATCCTAGGAATTAAAAATTAAAGGGCTGACCCAACACCCTTTGAAAGCTATGGAAAAATGTCCATTAACTTCAGTGGAAGCTGGGTCAGGCGCTAAGGCCCAGATTCAGGAAAGCATTGTAGCCCATGCTTAACTTTGAAATCAATGATCGTATTAGTCTTGTTAATACTTTTAACATTATTAATAAGCTCGTTGCTGAATAGGGATGGGATTGGCTACATGCTCAAATCGAAATAAGAAAGTAAGATGAAGGGAGAGGGAACGTGGAAGGGAAGGAGGGTGTGGGGGAGACCCGGTAAGAGGGACAGGTGTGGAGTGAAGCTGAGGTGAAGACATGGGGGGGGGGGGCAGGGTTTGGAGCAAACAGCCAACTAGCACAGGGCACAACTGCTTCTGCTTCTACTAGCTGGTGTCTCTGGCTGGTTCCTCTGCTGTTTTCCGGCAAGCCAGCTGGGGAGGGACGGGAAGGGGAGAGGAGAAGGCACCAGCTGTATCCCAGTGCCCAGCCCATGTTAACTTAAAAGTTAACTCTCGTTCATTGGAAATAGGGGATCTATGGGCAACCCAATATTTTTGTGAAATATTCTGAACTTTTCAGTACAATGGACCTTTTGTGTGTGTGTTCATAAGGGAAAGGTGGTGATCTCTATTTCAGGTAGCTGATCTTTTTCAATGAGAATATTTCCTACACTTTTTTTTATCCTAATGGTCATGCTAGGCAGATAGAAGCAAACACACAGATACTTTAATAGCTGGGCATTGACAAGTAGCCTGCTTTGTTTTAAAAGGAAAGACATTCCTGTTTTATGCTTTTCTTACTTGTACTGAGTTGCATTGTAATTGCTGTGGATTATTATTAAAAACACAAGCAGGGGTTCAATCTAATTACCTCTCTGTATGTATTTGAAGCCACTGGGGGAGACCGTGGCTTGCTGCCGGCTGTTGATACGCCGCTATACATCTTCTATTGCGGGGTGGCCAAACTGTGGCTCGTGAGCCACATGCATCTCTTTTACCATTAAAGTGTGTCTCGCTGAGCCCTCCCACATCCCCCCCCCCATTCTCCATCTACCAGACTGGGGGCGGGGCTTGGACCTCTGCCTTGCAGTAGGGCGGTGGTGTAGGGGATTCTGCCCAGCGGGGAGGGGTCTTGGGGCTTCAGCCCCGCGTGGTGCAACTGCCAGGGCTCGGGGCTTCAGCAGGAGTGGGACTGAAGCCCTGAGCCCCCTCAGGTGCCTCCCATGGGGCTGAAGCCCCGAGCCCCGGCAGGTGCACCCCGGTTCTCAAACTTCTGAAGAATGTCATACGTGGCTTGGAGGGTCAATAAGTTTGGCCACCCCTGTTCTATTGTTTGAGAACGACTCTGTTCTCTCAGAGCCTGATTCTGCCACACTTAACTGCACCGAGTAGTACCTTACTCCATGTGCAGTCACATTGCTCTTAAAGGGATTACTCACAGAAGGCCTGACCCAAAGTGCAGTAAAGACAATGATTCTACTAAATGTGAGTCACCAATGGCACTTCAAAATTAGCTCTGGCCTATGTTCCCATGGTACAGTATCATGTGCAAGGACAACAGAAATGAACATGGATTCTCACTTCTTCAATTTAGCCCTGCTTGAGCTGGAACTAAAAACAGCAATGAAAGCCAGAGGAGGTCAGTGGACAAGGGGCAGAAAGAAGTGAAGAGAGAAGAAAGAAGGGTAGCAGTAAGTAGAAAAGGGATCAGAAGGAGAAGAGAAAAGAAATGAATCAAATCAAAACAAAAGCAAGCATAGTTTCAATTGCTTCAGGGGAAGTAGAGAGTAAAAATAGATTTGGTTCTGTATTCTTTGTGAGGCACTTGGATTCATAGGTTATAAAACCAGCAGGAACCATCTAGTCTGACTTCCTACACAGCATCAGTCATAGGATTTCCCTGAATTAATGCCTGTTTGACATAGAGCTTATTTTGGGGGGGGGGAGCTAATCTTGATTTTAAAACTTGATTTTAAAATTTTTGGTAATTTGTTCCGGTGGTTAATTACTCACTGTGAGAAAAAAATTGCACCTTATCTTGAGTCTGAATTTGTCGAGCCTCAAATTCAAGCCACTTGAGCTTGCTACAACATACTGCAGTGAGAAGCACAATATAAAAAGCTACATCGATTGAACAGCTTTTAGCTAATTATTATAATGTATTATTTATTTGTTTTGAGATAGTGCCTGGGGGACTCAGTCATGAACTAGGGTTCTGTTGTGCTAGGCACTGTACAAACACAGAACAAAAAGACAGGCCCTGCCCCAAAGACCTTACAATCTAAGCAGACACTGAATTTTCCCAGAAACTGTGGGACCTCTGTAGGGATTTCTTTTCGTTTTCCTCTCAGCTTGGTCCTATTCAATACCACTGTATCTCTGATACCATTGTATGATGCAATGGAAGCCATTCAAAATTGTCAGCAAAGTACTTAAAGTGAACTGCTGCTTCCAGAAAAAAATGTTATAGCAATCCCACAATCCATATTGCAATAACCCAACATTCTGTCGCTGTCCAAGCTGTATATCAGCTGAACCCTAATATCAAGGGTGTCAATTATTTGAAGGTTCTCGGTTATCTAATGGGTGGCCTTGTTGCTCTGTGGTTTTGTGAACTGACATGCAGCACAAGAAGCCTGGGTTTTATTTCTTGGCCTGTTGACAGGAGGACTTTAGAGGCAGCATGATCAGGCCTTATTGAGGAGGGAGCACCTCATGCCACTTGGAAGCAGCCCTAATAGCCAAGGAAAAGAGCCAGATTGATTAACTCTCCAGGGAGTCTGCAGTGCCTGCTCGCTCAACCAGGACCCAGACCAGGCCTCCCACAGGAGCGTGTAAAGGGTGGTGGTGTGGGGTTCTGACTTTCCGACATGAGCACATAGAGTCAGTTTTGACTGAGTCTAAGTCAGGGAGAGTCTTTTGCTGGAGGAAATGATACAGCGTGTGCCTGCAGCTGTTCCCCACTTTGCTGCAAACAGAGTTCCTACAACTTTTACTCATCTGGCTAGTTTCATAGTCAGCAAGGAGACTATGAATGGGACTGAGATCTACTGAACCTGCCCAAGACAAGGGACTGCCGGGGCACATTTTGAGCTTCAGGGATGTGTTTTGCTGCTACTAATGCAGCTAGAGAAAGAGGATCCCGTATTAATGTTCTGTTGTCTTGAAAATTCAGGACAAATCCTCAGCCTTTTTTTTTTTTTCACCTGTGCAGCTGGAACCAGAGCTAACCATGTATGGCCTCTATGGGGACCCAATGCAGCAGGCCAGGGGGAGACAGGAGAAGAGGAAGAGCCTTGTGACTGAGCCAGTGTCTCCTATTCACAACATCCTGCTGAACACCTCCCAACAGCAGAACTATTGTGGGTAGCCAACAGGCCTAGCATGGGGAGAGTGCATGTCTGTGGTGCACGCACGTTTATGCAGACTAACAAGGAGGATACAAAGCGTTTTTCAGATCATGGGAAGGCTACAGTTCTTGATAATAATTAATGGCACATTGTCTGCTGCCCAGCAAGCCCAAAAGAGGACAGATTGTGTTTTTTCAGTGGTCCCTTTGAGATCCGTCACAGCAATAGCATCAGAGGACAGCGTGGCATTGTGGGGGAATGGAGTCTTCATTCAGCACCACAGACAGAGAACACCCATCAGAGACAGTGCCCAGTCAGCCGGCTTCACACACTGAACATTTCCTGTCGTTGTTGTCTAATAATGACCGTACCATCAGCATTGAGCAGGAGCAGCAGTTATACACTGAATCTTGCAGATGTATGAACTGCTATGTAGTTATACACTTGTATACCCTTGTGCCATCACAGTATGCCTTTCAATAGACACACACAATCAGCTTTGACAGGTTGTGAGGTAGAAGGACACACAATTTTGTCAATCCAGTGATTAAAAAAAATAAGCAAAATAAAGGGAACGGGTAGAAATGAACCTGTTTCTTACAGCAGAAACATCTACAACATATTTAACAGTCTCTTCCAACACGATTTCTTAATAACTACTACTAGTTATGATTTTTATTTGTAAATAGACAGGGGTAATATTTTGTACATCTAACCCACGTGAGTATTTGTACTGCAGGAAGTCTGATTCTGAGAGTGACAATGATCCAATCCAGGAACAGAAACCATTCCATTTCACCTATGTAAACAAACCAACAGAGCTCCCATTTCAAATATCACCTACTCAAAATGACATGCTCCCGAGCCATCGACAGGATGAGAAATTGTTCACTTATCAATCACAAGCTGGTCACAGACGAATTCCAAACTGCAAAAAGGCTAATCAGATAAATTATTTGCTACGGCTTATTCACTCAGCCTTTAGGATTAATAGCACCACAGCAACATCTCAGAACTATTTTATACAAACTGTAGCATGATCTCACACATTGAAAAATGATTGAGTCTTATTACAAGGAGCAAGGAAAAAGCATAGGAGTGTATTGCCTGTGTTAGGGTTTTGTACTGCTGCTCATCAGCCCAGTATCTGAGTGTCCCATATACCCCACTTCAACATCAATAAAAAAAGCAAGGTTCTGTTTGTTAGAGGATCACCTGCTACAAAATGATACAAAAGCACTAGGTTACTTCTCCTTTGCACTCACTTTGTTGTAAAATAATTTGGCTCCCAGGCGTTGTTTGTATGCCAGATTTCAGAAAACATGGGTCATGTGGGAAACAGAGTACATTGGGGCCCTATCTGGATATCTTTCTGGTCATGGAGCTGCCAGTGCAGCCAATAAACAAGGGTGTCAGGGTAGACTCCTTGTAGTCAATACGTGGCTGAACCCTGGCCCATGCTTGTGAAAGCGCTGAGAGAGGCCTCAGACAGAATGAGGCATTTGAGTGGAGATGAGCACATGGCGGTACTTCCTTAGCTGCATCCTAAGTCCCCAGGGAGGTGGAGTCAGGGACTCTCCTTCCTGAGGAGGAGGCTGGGTACATTTCTAAACTGTAACTCCAGGCACCCACCCTGTGTTCTGGGCCCCTCCCACATACATTACAATCACACAATAAGCAAAGGGCTGCCTATAAATACATCCACCTCAGCCCACTCCTTCCTCAACAGCCTTACAGGAGAGAGAATAACTTACCATCACCAGCCACAGCATCTGCTTCCCCATGTGGCCCTTACCTCTTAGGGTGCCAACTTCCCTGTGGGACTCTTGCCTTCCCCCCTGCACCACTTGCTTCTCTGTGGGGCTTATTCCCCACCCCCACGGCACCTGGTTTCCAGGGGGTTCTTGTCCTCTCTGAAGCAACCAGAACAACCAAATTTGTTAATTTGTTCATTAACAAAACAAATCTGGCAGAGGGGGCTATCCAGAGTGTCCAGGGGAAGGCCTGGGTGAAGCACCAATAGTAGAGGAAGGGCTGGGCCAGGCTGCAGCTGGAAAACCAGCCTGGCCTCTGGTTCTGTTGGATGGTGGTAGGGGCTGGCGGGCTATTTATGTCTTCTGCTAGCAGCCCTTCTGGGTGTGGCAGGGGCCAGACCAGTTGCAGGAGGAAAAGGAGCATTGGCTTCTGGCTTCCTCACAATCCTGCTGAATGCAGTGTTGTCAACTCTAGTGATTCTTTTGTGAGTCTCACAATGTTTGCTATTTTCCCAAAGCCCCAGCTCCTGGAAAGATGTCCTTAGGGGGAGAATCTCAGCTTTCCTTACAAAAAAGTAATTTCTAGTCCTCCTGGTTCCAGAGAAAAGCTTGAAAACGAGACCCAACTGCACCCTAAAGGCTCAGAAACCAGAGGGCAAATAAAAAAGTAGCCCCCCAAACTTTAAAGTCACATGGTTTTTAAGCCAATCTCATGATTTATACATTCATGACTTAGGAATTATGAACACGTGAGGTTGGCAGTGCTGGAGATATAGGGTGGGGTTGATTTCTGCCTTCCTGTGGCAGCCTGTCCAGGTAGGGCAGGGACTGGATCAGGTTGCAGGTGGAAAAGCAGCACTGGGCCCTGGCTCCCTCACAATCAAGCTCTGTGGAAGCTCTGGGATGGCTCGTGAGGACAGTGCTCTGTGAATGTGGAGTGTAACCAGGAAACTCCAGCTGGGCTCCATTCCATCCAGGGAGCAGGGTCAGGATTTGGTGCTGTTATTACATTTGACTCATTTTTTTAATTCATTCCTTTTTGAGAGAAAGAATAAGACATAAGTAATTGGGTTCAAATGAGGAGTGACTGAATGAAATTCTAGATCTGTGATATACAGGAGGTCAGACTAGATAATCTAATAGTCCTTTCGGGCCTTAAAACTCTATGAAAAACAAGAACAAGCAGGACTTCCAAAGCTTTTGGCTAATAAAGGATCATAGGAAAATCCAAGATTCAAAATTCTCTCTGTAGCTGTTCCACACAGCTTGGGCTCTGTGCTGAAAGGACAGGGACATAGCTGTAGCCTGATTTGGGGTGGGTTAGTAGTGTTGATTTAATTTAGCCACTTAATTAACTTTTCTTTAATTAATTAATAATTTTATTAATTTAATAGTTTTAATAATTATTGTTAATGTTAATTAGTATGGGTATTTTGCTCGCCAATTTGTTTAATCAGAAGATAGAGTTCGTCCTGAATCAGGCTTCCCAGAGTTTATAAAAGGAAATTCGGGGTTGTGACAGGAAGTTTACACAGAAACAGATGTAGTCATAAAGACTTTTTTATTAAAATCAATGAAGATAGTAAGTAAATGGTAAAACAGTTAGAATTACAGAGTTACAGTCGTATCACAGTTCTTTAAGAGAATATAAGGCTATACACTGCAAAATGGATTAATACTCACATCCTGTTCTTGATAATAATCTGGTGCTAGCTACACCTTGGGCGTTTTTCACACTTCTAGTAAAGGAAGCTACTGCAAAGTTACTTGCTTTCTAAATTAACTCTATATGCCTTATCTAAATAAAATGTAAATGAGATTAAATCCTTTTTTAACTTACAGTCTTGAAAAGAATGAAGAACGACCTATCAATAGTTAATAGTCGTGTGGAAGATGAGTAGTATCGATACGTAGTTGAAAAGTGGAGGCAATGAAGAGTAGACAGGAGCAGATAGGTGGGTAGATTGCCTGTCTAATGGCAAGCTGCGTGCCTTTTTATAAGGTATTTAATCGGAAATCCTCCCTCTTATGCCCATATTTCATTCTTCCCACACGGAAATGTTAGGGTACACTTACCCATAGGCTAGTATGCATGTGCGTATGGATGACAGGTATGTACGCACTTGTGGTAAATACATTAGAATGTGGGCAAAACCCCTCATTTTCCGCCCCATTTTACTATTGGTTTAGGTAAAGGTCTCTAGACATCTGCGTGGGTGTTTTGCCTAATTTTACTTTTTCCTGGAAAGGGTCTCAAAAAGGTGTTAACTACGCATTAGCTTTAACATACAGAGTTTAACCTGTAGGTAGGTCTCTTGCATTACAGCTAAACTTACTTTTAATATAAAATCTATAAATCTAATACATCAAATACTCATTTTATAAGAAAAATATATTTATACAGACAAGCAGATTAATCCTTAGGGCTACATAGCCACTCCAGGGAAAGCTAGAGGCTTGAATAACACCAGCACAGAGGACTGTTCTTAAAGGGAAACTTACTGCTTTTTGATGGTACTTGTCAGGGAAGTGCTTAGAGGAATTTCTAAGCAATTGTTAATAAATGCCAAGACTCCATGAATTGAGTCTATTTATTTACCTGACTGTATCTGCGAGCAGAGTGATCTGTCATCCATGATCTTGCTTTTGTACATGAGCCAAACATTGATATCACAGGTAAGTAAAAGAAAAAAAATCAAATGAGCGGCATTTTTCAAAAACAATTTCCTCGCATAAAGAGTTATTCACAACAGTGCCTGAGGCTGGGAATCCACATTCAAGGGTATGCAGTTTAAAATAGTATTTTAGAGTCCATCACCATTATTCTTTTGTGTCTATACTTGTTCTCTATTACCCTTCTGGAAGTTCTGCCTTTGGCATGACAGGGGAACTTACAAGTTCTCTATTTTAAACACATTTGATCTGTGATGTGATCCTCATGGGGTAGTCAGATTCCTACTGTACTGCAACCACAGTTGTTTCCCATCAGAAGGAACTTAGAAAGGTTGCACAGCACTTTCCTAATGCTCTTCAGCTAAAAAAAGGATTTGCTCATATCTAGATATTTAAAAGTATTTCAGGAGTATGACAGAGGGTACATGGCCTTTGCAGCTCCCTACATGATACCCCATGGTCCTACTGTACTCTTCCCCAGGAAAGGAGGAGTGAAGTTGGGTCCTCCAGGTCTGTCTAGGGAGACCTCCTGGAAGCAGCCAATCAGAGTGCAGTAAGATCAGATAAAAGGAGCTGCAGGGGCTTAGCAGGTCAGTTCCTGGCTGAGACCAGAAGGGCGCTCTCTTCTGGCCAAAGGAGCTTGAGGGACAACCAGAGTTTGTTTCTGGCTGCATTTACTTAATCTGGGTTTGCTGGGAGAGAGAGAGAACCTTAACCCTGAGGTAAGGGTAAAGCTAAAAGCAGTCAGGTAAGAAGAGGCCCAGAGAAGAAGCAGCAACAAATTGAAATAGAGCACTGAGTAGCTGCTGTTTATAGAGTCCTTGGGTTGGAACCTGGAGCAATGTTCCCCTACCAGCCACAGTGGCATAGACCCCAAGAAGGGATGTCAAGCTGTGCTGCAGTGGCTCAGGAATGTGAGTACCAACTTCAGGGCAGATGGTTCAGAAGCAGGTCACAAACCCCAAACTGGTTGTATGTTCCGTACTTACATTTCACCAGCCAAGTATCAAACATAAACCCGCCCAGGCACTGTAACAGCCTAACCATAGAGTCACATAAAAAATCACAACAATATTGAAGTTACTCCCAGTCCCAAAGGACCAGTCACTTCATTGCACCTTAGACATGGGCCCTTGATTCAACATTCATCAGCAACTTCTGCAGCCCGTAAAACTGTGGATTTTTTTTTTTATTTTTTTTTATTTTTTGGTCACAGATGGCTGCCTTTACCTCATCTGTAACCACCCATAACAATCGCTCGAGGGTCATCAGATCAAACAGGTTTCCGCCCCCATTATCTGTTTTCTCATCAAATGACTATGTGGATAAAATGTGTAAACATGAGTGACAGTATTCTAAGCTGCAATATTTGAGCTCTATCTGCCACCTGTGGGCCCTGCTCCTTAGCTTCCTCATTGACTTTGACTAGTTGTTCCATGTATCTTGGCTGGGCTCTCTCCTCAGCTGCCTTTGCAGCTGTAATTCTTTGCTGCAATTCTGCTGGGATCATGTTCTTCCTGGGCTCTTAGGTACTGCAATGGGGCCAGTTCCTCTGCGGTGATCTCCTCTGCAGTGCCTGGGGTAAGAGGGTCCTCGGGGCCTGGTCAAAACTTATGAGCAAAGCTCTCAGCTTCTGATCTGGGCTTTTCATTTTAAAGGATATTCCCCTCTCCTTGCATAACTGTTCAAGGTCTTTTCTGTCAAGACCATCATATGACTGTGGTTCACTCATTGTGTCTGTTCTTTAATCTTTAAAACTCTCAGTATCAAGTTTAAAGTTCTAACAGCTCTGGGGTTATGATCTATAACTTTAATTGACCTATGGTATGTGAATCCTGCCAAGACTATGCCAGTGTCAAGCCATCCTGCAGTGGCTCAGAAGTGTAGGTACCAATTTCAGGGCGGACTGTTAAAAAGCAGGGCACAAACCCCAAATTGGTTGTGAGTTCTACACTTAAATTTCACCAACCATCAAGTGTAAACTCCTCAGGTGTTATAACAGTCTAACCATGGAGTCACAGACAGTCCCCTTGGGTACTCCGATCTATCTTGGCAAGCTTGCTTTTTTGCTAGATGGTCCCTTACACCAAAAATCACAATAATACTCAGGTATCAGAGGGGTAGCCATGTTAGTCTGAATCTGTAAAAAGCAACAGAGGGTCCTGTGGCACCTTTAAGACTAACAGAAGTATTGGGAGCATAAGCTTGCATCTGAAGAAGTGAGGTTCTTACCCACGAAAGCTTATGCTCCCAATACTTCTGTTAGTCTTAAAGGTGCCACAGGACCCTCTGTTGCTTTTTAATAATATTCAGGTTACTCCCAGTCCTAAAGGACCAGTCACTTGCCTCAGGTCTGTTCTATCTTTGATATCACAACAAAGACAATGCTTGTCACCAATCCTATAATAAGCTATCTAAATATTTATTAAGTAAGAAAAAGAAATTAAAGGTTTTTACAAGGTTAAAGCAAGTAAACACAAATGATTTACAGTCTTAAGTTTCAAAAGGTAATAAAAGCTTCCATAATAAGGAGGCTCTATGTGTCCCAGGCTAAACCCTGGGGATCTCTTGCTTATGCCTAGAAAACGTTGCCCTTGAGAATCCAAAAAGCATGGAGATATAGTTTCTTCTTGTCAGGGGTTTTTATCCTGTTCCGCCTTGTGCTTCTCAGCCAATGACAGGAAATCACTTGCAAGACTTATCTCCAAGGAAGAGGGAAGAGCACTCAACAGTCCTTTGTCCCCTTTAAGGCTCCACAATAGTGTGTCTCGCAACGTTGGGCCTTCCCTGTTGGACAGGACATAACATCTTCTGCTGGAAGCCAGTGTTTCACACTAGCTAATATCTTTCTCCTGTTTGGTGATTTACATACAGACACTCCCCGACTTACGCAAGCATTCTGTTCCGGAACACCTTGCGTAAGTCGGGAATGTATACCCGACAATTATGAAAAAAAAAAACAATCCAACTATTTCTAGCTTACGGAACTTTTTCCGTAAGTGTGGATTTGCGTAAATCGGATTTGCGTAACCCGGGGGGCGTTTGTAGTTACAGAGGCTTACAATACAAACACTTAAATATTACCTTATAACATGGGATACAGATATTATAAGTGAGATTAATGCATGGAACAATTTACAAGCATTTCATAAGGTATAATAATAATTCTAATACCTGTCTTGCAGACTGGTTCCAGCTATGTATTGGTCAGTGTTCAGCTGAAACCTAGGGGCCTTGGCATGAGCTGGCACCTGGTATGACAATGACACATCCATTACCATAGTATCTGAGCAATTCCCCCTTTTTAATGGTATTCACTTATCCTCACAACACTGCTGTCAGGTAGGAAAGTACCATTATCTGCATTGCAGAGATGGGGAACTGAGGCATGGATAAGTTAAGTAGCTTATCCAGTGTCACACAGGAAGCCTATGGCAGAGCAGAAATTAAACCCAGGCCTCCAAAATCCCAGATTAGCACCCTAGACCATTCTTCTTCTCTTCTAGTGATTTCACTAGGGTTACTCATGTGCATAAAGTTAAGCACATGCACAAGTATTTGTATGTTTGGGGCCATATTTACTAAGTTACAATATAAATAAAATGTAGTTCTCTATAATAGCTGAATATTAAGAGTGGGATAATTTATGTGACATCTGTTTGCATTTCTAGAATAGAAGACATCCATATAAGTGCTAGCGCTGGGTTAAACCTCTATGGCGTCTTCACTAACTATGCCTCAGCAATACAGACATTCTGTATTGAGTAAGGTTTTAGAAAATTCTGCTGATGTATTCAGATTTAGTACATTTGCTTAATGGTATTTCCTCTGGGTTTCAAATAATGGGCTGCTGTCAACCCTGATGTAATTCAAATGTATCTTAAGAACTATCTTTACTACAAAGCAGCATTCTTATAAAACTGACCATAAATTCATGTATAGATGCATAAGGGTCAAATTTTGTGCCCAGATTAGATGGGTGTATGTGGAGATTAGCCAGGAACATAAATAAGAAAGCTGCTTCTGTTTCGCTCTCATTCTATTACTCTCTCATTTTTCCCACCCTGTTCTACATGGCCAAGGGAGGGTTCTGTGGGACCAGTGTGAAGGAGGAAAAGGAATGAGATGGAGATAGTGTTAAAACAGAAATGCTCAAGGATCATGTTCTACATACTCTCTGCTCAGTAGAGTACTGAGGCTTAGTTAAACCTATGCATTGCCCAGGTTACTGTAATTAATGCCCAGGGAACTGTCTACATGTTTTGTTACCAAAATTCACCCAGACCTGCCTGAAATTGCCCTCTCATTGGCTTCCAAGAGTTTAAACCTCAGAACAGTTAACGGGAACTACCTCAACTGGGCAGAAGGAAGGTCTTTCTAAGGCAGCCAGACCCCAGATAGTGCAGGGCTTTATAGATTAAAATAAACATCAGGAATTTCACTTGGTAGCAAACAAAGGAATTAGTGCCAGGTCTAGGGCAGATGTGTAGCGTTTAAATAGCTAACGCTGGTAGCATGCTGTGTTCCAAGCTAACTGGATCTTGCAGGGGATGTTCAAGAAGTGCTCTGTTCCAGAGCCTCATGGTCCATGCTAGAAGTAACAATACCATGGTTATCTATGGCTAGGTTCACACTGGAAAGAAAAATGCAAAGGAGTCTTCATTGCCACCCACCTCTACTAGAAATTTGGGAGCAAATGGGAATCCAACAAACCTATACATTTTGAACGTACTTGACAAAAAGTGGGCAGGTTCACCTCAAGAGAGGTAGCAGAAAGATCCTACCAGTTCATCCAGGCGTTTTCCCTACTTCACCAGCATCATGTCCATCTTGCCTTGACAGAGCTTTGGTGACCCTGTCATCATACAGGCCTATATCTCAGGCAGGTTAAGTAGGGAGATGACTGCACTGTCCAGGTCTGATGTGGGGTGGGGAGAAAGAACCATGAAAGGGGCTCCAGGCAGGCAAAATGATCTGGTCATGCAAAGCCAACTGCAGAATTGGGGCCTGAAATTGTAACAGCAGCATAGTTTTCAAAAGCAGCGCTACATTTGGCAGGTGAGCTGGTTTGGTACAGCAATGACAAAATGTTCAACCAACCAAACTTATCCCAGCTGTTCACTTAAAGTGCTTCCACTACAGCAAACCAAATGAATGTGGGGGTATGTTTTTAGCCCTAGTAGCCTGACCAGTGCTTTTTAGTAGTATCAGTAATCGTTTGGTGCCCATAAGATTTTCATCCCAGCCTCTCAGCACAAGTGAGAGTGCCATCACATCAGAACAGTAGTTCCAAGCGATGTTGCTACAGGAATAGCTGTTTGGCCCTCTGATCTACAGCGAGCTGTATAGCCGCACGTGGATTCAGGCATATAAGGCAATACTCTGTAGTGCACTTTAAGTCTATAGAGCAGGGGTCGGCAACATTTGGCATGCGGCTCGCCAGGGTAAGCACCCTAGCGGGCCGGGCCAGTTTATTTACCTGCTGACGCGGCAGGTTCGGCCGATCGCGGCCCCCACTCGCAGCGGTTCACCGTCCCGGGCCAATGGGGGCAACGGGAAGCGGCGCAGGCGAGGGATGTGCTGGCTGCAGCTTCCCACTGCCCCCATTGGCCCGGGACGGCGAACCGTGGTGAGTGGGGAC
>NW_020664417.1:83204398-83214365 GCF_002925995.2 Terrapene triunguis | reverse complement strand
CCTGGTGAGCCGCGTGCCAAACATTGCCGACCCCTGCTTTAGCAGAAGGAGTAACAAAAACAAAACAGAAAAATGATTGCTGGGGTCTCACAAATAAAAGACCTCTGTGGTGGCTTTAGTTCTATAACCAGAACACATCTTAATGTTATTTATGGGTAAAATGACTTCTTGCTCCATTCTGTGAGAAAAGAACATGAAAATCCCAAATTCTGCTCAGATGTAGGGTTTAATTAGCAAAAAAATTATTTTCTTAGAATGGGCCAAACTCTGATACACTTATACTGCATAACAGCTTATTCAACAAGTTCCATTGGAGTAAATGGAACTAAGGTGCTACTCAGAGTGACTAGGTGTATCAGAATGTGGTCCATTTTCAGAGTCAGATTCTACTGCCCTTGATCATGTTGAGTAGTACCTTATTGCACAAATAGTTCCATTGGAATTCATGGGATTACCTGAAAAGTGAGTATTTACTCAATGCAACTATGGGTAGCAAGATCTAGCCTTAAATTAATATTTGTAAACAGTTTGGATCTTCAAAGGATATTAGGACAAGAAAAGAAAAGAAACGGGAATAAAACCCCAAAGTTCTCCAAAACCACAAATATTAGAGAGGGATTTTTACAGATGACCAGTCATCGCAATAGAATTTTATTGTGGATTATTGCTCCTTGTTTGCCTGAATTAAGTACCATCCAGTCAAAATGCCCTGAAATCCTACATGCAGATACAAGCACAGGTATCCTCAGCTGGTGTAAACTGGTACAGTCCCATTGCCTTGCTGTGCAAATTCACCGAGAAGAGTAAATCTCATAATATTTTAAATGAAGTTTATAATGCACACAGGGCATTTTCCCCCAAAAATGACTGTATTGAGGTGGCTACTTTATGATAAGAGCTTGTTCATAAATGGGGCAGGCATTCTTAGCAGACAGGAACAAAGAAAAGAGTTTTATTAGCAGCAAGAACCACATGAATGGCTTTGACCTCAATTTAGGATTTAGCTTATCAGTTCACACAGAGGCTTGCATCAAGAATTTGACACTAGTGCCCTTTTCTAATTTGTAAAGCAAACTAAAAGGAAAATAATGGAGTAAGGATAAGTACTGTTCATGAGCCACTGAGCAGGCTGTATTCCACTCTATCCAAATTACTCAACAATCAGTCAGAAATCCCATCATACACTCTGTGTTTTGGAGGGTGGGAGGGGTTTAAAGGAAGATTAAGCCACAAATGGCAAATCTCTCTAGTGATCAAAAGTATTGCATGATCCTCATTCTTATTCACATTCATAGTTATGTTAGCACATGAAAACATTTCTGCAGTGAGGGGAGAGTGGCTTTTGCCTCTGAATTTTAAAGCTGCAATCCTGCAATTGCATAATAACCTCAGGTTAGGTTTTACGTGTCCTAAGCTTCCACCACTTTACCCCTGTTGGCTCAATGACATTCTCTGCTCTATAGTGAGCCTAATATCTTGAGACTCGCTGAATTCTTCTAACCTAAGTGATTAGCTCTTTAATTTTGTAGAATTGTGATGTTTTTTGCACACTGAGGGTGTGATTTGTAGATAGCATTTAAATAATGGTGACTGTGTTTTACAAGCTGTCTTATGTATTTAGCAATGACAGAAATCCCCATCCTGCTCTTACTGTAGTCAAACTTTTGCCAGTGACTACAATGGAAGCAAGATCTGTCCCTATCTGTATTTATTTTAGAAAATTATAATTTTTCATGTATGTCCAGGATGTGCAAGAAAGAAAAAAGTACATCAAATGCACTGGGCCTGATTCTCTGTTACCTTTCTAGCTAGAAAGAATTTTACACCCGTATTGCACTGGGTGTGAATAACAACACAAGGTGCAGGGCAATGGAGAACCAGGCCTATTGTTTTTATGGCAAAGTGGAATTCTTGTATTTTTTTTAAAGCTGTGGACAGTTCAAAGAAAACATTTAAGCCAAGAAGTGTATTATTTGAACCTCATTGTAAATGAGGGATGCACAAACCACACATTATACCATCAATATGTTACTCAAATATGGCAACACAAACCTGCGAATTATGATGACCATTTATTATTGGTGTTATCATACCATCAAGGAGTGCCAGTCATGGACCAGGTCCCCGCTGTGCAAGGTGCTGTTCAAATAGAACTACAAGACAGTCCCTGAATACACTCCTGGAAATTAGCAGTCCAATCCTGCAGCACTCACACATGGGTAAGAAATACCCATATTGGGTATTCCCATGGAAGTTAATGGTTGTTGGCGTGAAGATTATTTATGTGAGTTGAGGCTGTCTTTGTGCCCTGGTCTATATGACAGAGTTAGGTTGACGTAAGGCAGTTTATATCAACCTACCTCTGTAAGTGTCTACACCAGGGGTTGGTAATGTTCGGCACGCGGCTCGCCAGGGTAAGCACCCTGGCGGGCCGGGCCAGTTTTATTTACCTGCTGAGGCGGCAGGTTCGGCCGATCGCAGCCCCCACTGGCCGCGGTTCGCCGTCCTGGGCCAATGGGGGCAGCGAGAAACCGCGGCCAGCACATCGCTCGCCCGCGCCGCTTCCCGCCGCCCCCATTGGACCGGGACAGCAAACTGCAGCCAGTGGGGGCCGCGATCGGCCGAACCTGCCACGTCAGCAGGTAAATAAAACTGGCCTGGCCCGCCAGGGTGCTTACCCTGGCAAGCCGCGTGCCAAACGTTGCCGACCCCTGGTCTACACTAAATGCAACTCCCACCAACGTAACTCACCCACTACATTGACTTAATAACTCCACCTCTGTGAGAGGTGTAGCACTTAAGTCAATGTAGTTAGATTGACGTAGTGTCAGTCTAGACACTGCATTGCTTACATAGACTGTTGCTGGCTTTTCCCACAATGCCCCACACTGACAGTTAAATCGGTGCAAGTGCTCCTGGTGAGGAAGTGCATCGCCGACACAAGGAACGTAGTGTGGACATGCAAAAGTGATTTAATTACTGCGATGGCTGTACGTCAGCATAACTTAGGTCGACTTAATTTTGTTGCACAGACTTGCCCTACATCTCTTAGGATTGTATATCTATTTCCTTGCATTTCTTTCCAGTGAAAGTTAGGGTGCTAGACACCATAGGCACCGACTCCGTGGGTGCTCTGAGGCTGGGGCACCCACGGGGAAAAATTGGTGGGTGCTCTGCACCCACTGGCAGCTCCCTGCCCCACCCCACCCCGCCCCACCCTAGCTCACCTCCGCCTCTGCTCTGCATCCTCCCCTGAGCACGCCGCGTGCCCGCTTTTCCCCCCTAGCTCCCAGCGCTTGCGCCGCAAAATAGCTGTTTTGCATGGCTGGGAGGGAGGAGGGAGAACGCGGCGTGCTCGGGGAAGAGGAGGGGCCAGGGCGGGGATTTGGGGAAGGGTTCCAATAGAGGCATGGACTTTGGGGAAGGGGTTGGAATGGCGGTGGGGCAGAGGTGGGGAAAGGGTAGAGTCGGGGCAGGGCCGGGGGGGTACGAGCACCCACTGGCACTGGGGAAAGTTGGCACCTCTGCTAGACACCATGGCCCCAATTCAGCAAGGTACTTAAGCACTTGTCTAAACATGTGAGTAATCCCATTGAAGACAATGACTACTTGAGTCAGTGGAATTTCTCCCACACTTAAATTTAGGCATCTTCTTACTTGCTTTGCTGAACTGGGGCCAAGTGATATTACGGTTCCAGAGATAAATAAATAAATACTTATAATGATGATGATTATACCCAGAGGCCAAGTTCTGCTTTCAGTCACCCCGTGTAATGCAGTGAATTTGGCTACCTGTGTATGTGTGCACTCACGTGCACACAATCACATCATTGCTTGGGCGGGAGAAGTATGACAACACTGGAACAGAATCTAGCTGTCACTGAGTGCTTAGGAATTGAAGGTAGGGACACAGGAGAGGGAACATTATATGTTTAACCTAAAACTTTTTGAAAATAAAACAGATGCAAGTGTTGTTTTAGGTTGCAAACTCAAGGAGATGGGCATGGGTTGGAGAGATTCAGGTACAAATGTGCTGGTAAGAGAAGAAATGAAGGACAAAAAGTTTTAAAATAAAAGTGTGTGCATGCACATGTGGATGTGTGCCAGCGCGCACACACACACTTCCTATCATTATAGCTTGTGTTTATATTGCGCAACCCCAGGACATGCTGTCAAGGCTGCTTCCCCACTCTGAACTTTAGGGTACAAATGTGGGGGCCTGCATGAAAACTTCTAAGCTTAACTACCAGCTTAGATCTGGTCCGCTGCCACCACTCCCAAAGCTAATTCCCTTCCCTGGGTAGCCTTGAGAGACTCTTCACCAATTCCCTGGTGAATACAGATCCAAACCCCTTGGATCTTAAAACAAGGAGAAATTAACCATCCCCCCTCCTTCCTCCCACCAACTCCTGGTGGATCAAGATCCAACCCCCTTGGATCTAAAAACAAGGAAAAATCAATCAGGTTCTTAAAAAGAAGGCTTTTAATTAAAGAAAAAGGTAAAAATCATCTCTGTAAAATCAGGATGGAAAATAACTTTACAGGGTAATCAAACTTAAAGAGCTCAGAGGACCGACCCCCCTCTAGCCTTAGGTTCAAAGTACAGCAAACAGAGATAAACACTCTAGCAAAAGGTACATTTACAAGTTGAGAAAACAAAGATAAGCTAACACGCCTTGCCTGGCTGTTTACTTACAAGTTTGAAATATGAGAGACTTGTTCAGAAAGATTTGGAGAACCTGGATTGATGTCTGGTCCCTCTCAGTCCCAAGAGCGAACAACCCCCAAAACAAAGAGCACAAACAAAAGCCTTCCCCCCCCCCCGAGATTTGAAAGTATCTTGTCTCCTTATTGGTCCTTTGGGTCAGGTGTCAGCCAGGTTACCTGAGCTTCTTAACCCTTTACAGGTAAAAGGATTTTGGAGTCTCTGGCCAGGAGGGATTTTATAGTACTGTACACAGGAGAGCTGTTACCCTTCCCTTTATAGTTATGACACGTGCACACAACCAACCTAAAGAACCATGTGACCTTTCTGTTCCTTTCTCACCCTTCCTATAGTCTCCAGCCTCCCAGGGTTTGCTGACTGTCACTTAATATCTACATTTAGACTGTAATCTCTCAGGGCAGGGGCCCTGTCTTTGTACAACACCTACCAAAGTGGAGTTGTGATCCTGACTGGGGCTTCTGGGTGATACTCTCATGTGCTTGTGAAATACTGGGCTACGTTACACATAAAATGTGTTCTAGAGGACAGTACAGTGGAGTAGGACTCAGGAGATCTGGCTTCTGTTCCCAGCTCTGTTGCCAGGTGATCTTGGGCAAGTCATTTCACCTCTGTGCCTCCGTTTCCCCATTATAAAATGGTGATAATGATACTGACCTCCTTTGTAAAATGCTTTGAGATCTACTGAAGTGGCAACTGCCTTACTCAGCAGGAATGAGTTGTGTCCTCTCCTCCATTAACCCCAGTATACATGCAAATACACAGAGGGTAAGTTTGTTTATTTATTTTCCATTTGGCATCAACCTTTTTACAAGGCAGGCCTCTGGCTTATCAAAGCTGGTTTTAAAAAACCAAACACACACACACATGCACACATGAGAGAACACAAAGAAACTGCAGTTGTTTACCCAGGATATGAAAACTAAAGTATGTGATGGAATGTGGCAGTTATGACAACATTTCTTCTTCCTGCCTATCTCGTGCTTCTTAGCCTTTGCAGTTATGCCATGTCTCAGTGGTGCAGCACAGTTTAGGTGATATATTACAGCTGAAAAGCAGGTGTGCATAACATGCAGTTCTTTACTAACATATATGCCTGATGCCACCAAACGCTGGGGTCCCTACTGCTTTGCTTTGGAAGCTAACATGACTTCACTGTGGATCCTGCAGAAGAAGTTACACCATCTTCAACCTTTTTGTGATATGTTCCATTTTCTAAATGACATTGTGATGATCCATCACAGAATAATCTTTTGGCTTGTTCCTTGTGACCCTGCACAAATATAACCAGGATTCACATAATACTGGTCAAAGCTGAGATCATATTCAGTATATATTCAAGGAATAGCTACAATGACCATGAATTTGAGATGCATTTGATCTGGGAACTCCTCCCAGCACAATATTTGCACAGAAGTTCAGGTTGACAGGCAAGCAGGGAATCCTTTTGAAACCTCAGTTTGCAAAATCAATGAGACGTGCAAAAGCACATGGCAAAACTTTATAGGAAGATGAATGAAACCAGTGGATTTCAAACAGCCTTGTATGTAAAAAACATACAGAGATAGGGGTAAAACTAATACTTTTTACTGAATATGCATTACCAGATCTGTGTCTCTGAGATGGCTGACACCCCCACTGCACAGAAACCAGTGTGAATGGTGACCTTCAGCATATGACTATTTCATCACCGGCATTGGAACTGAGCAACAGGATCTATACATATGACGCTGGTAAGGCATGTGCCAGCTATGGCCAAGGCCTAGGCATTAGCTGAGAACTTACAAACTCACAGCTGGAAGCCAGACCAGCTCACTTATGTCTTAGTATAGTTCAAAGTAGACGTTAATACACCTCTACCCCAATATAACACTGTCCTCCGGAGCCAAAAAATCTTATCGCTTTATAGGTGAAACCGTGTTATATTGAACTTGCTTTGATCTGCCGGAGTGCACAGCCCCGCCCCCAAGGAGCACTGCTTTACCATGTTATATCCGAATTTGTGTTATATCGGGGTAGAGGTGTATGTATAAGAATGTGAGTGTTTATACTTCATGAAAAACTAGTGGGATGTTGCATGCATTGTTTTCACTTATCTGTACCATTTTATAATGTACTAGCAAACATTTGCATTGTGTATAAATCCCTATAAGTAAGTAACCCATCAAACGAGAAAGAAGCCTTGTGTAATGCAAATTAAGAACTTTAACGGGAAAGTGCTAATTCGTGTGCATGGAAAGCAAATGGTCATTGTGTGTGAGATCAAAGATCACAGTCTCTACATGCATTCCTCTCTCCCCATCATGATAGAAAGGACCCACGTGGGGACCATCTTATCAGCTTGCTTTCTGTGAGAGGAAGTTATAAATATGGACACAAGGAAAAAATCTTCATCTCTGGATTGTTTGGATTCTAACAGGGCAATACAACTGAACGAGAAGACGAGATCCCTAGAATTATGCTGAGAAGCCCTAAAAGACTTGTGGGAAACTGGCAGATTACTACATCTCTGCTGCCTCTTGAAATTACAGACTGTGACTCACCTATACATATGTTTTTACCTATTTTAACCTTTCAATAACTCTCATTCCTTTTTCTTAGCTAATAAATCTTTAGTAAGTTTACTATAGAATTGGCTACCAATGTTGTCTTTGGTGTGAGGTCTAGGATGCAAGTTGACCTGTGTGAGTGACTGGTCTCTTGGGACTAAGTGTAACCTGAATATTTTGTGATTTTTGGTGAAAGTGACCATTTGTTGCACAGTCCAGCTTGCTTAGATGGCAAGATAGACTAGGGTGTCTAAGGGGACTGTCTGGGACTCCATTCTAAGACTATTGTAGTACTTTGGGATTTCACCTTTGGTACTAGGTTGGTGAAATCTAATTATAGAACATACCACCAGTTGGGGTACCTGCCTTGAAGTTGGCACTCATGTGAGTCACTCCAGATAGCGTGACACGTCAGAGGTAAAAAGACTTAGTCTGCTCCCATTCAGAAATTCACATACAAAACCTTGGGATCCACACACAAATTTTATCAAGTGAGACCAGCAATCCAGTTTTGTGGTACAATTTACCACTTTTATAACAACATGCATGTTAACAAAAGAGATCAAACCTTAGCCACTGTTTAAGAAAACTGAGAGAGTAAACAGAGAGAAGACTGGCTCCATTCCCCTAGCAGAGGATTTTTCCTGCATGGGCCAGCCAGCATAGCCAGCTCCCTCCCAACCTTTTTCCTAATCCCTGAAGCATTCTGGGAGGGGGGGAAGAGTGTGTCAGAGAAGGCATGTCCAGAGAATGCTGCTATATGAGTACAACTTCATATTCCTTAAGTACAGGCCAAAGTATCCAAGCATCTGGTATTGTTTAATGTATTTATCCTCACACCACCCCCATGAGACAGGCAGTAATATTATCCCTATTTTACATATGGGAAACGGAGCCACAGAGAGAGTAAGTGGTGTCTCAGATCACATAGGGAACATGTGATAGAGCAGGGAATTGAACCAAGGCCTCCCAAAGTCTAGGTTAACACTCTAACCACTGGACCAACCTTCCTCCCTAAGAGTCACTCAAATGCACATAAACCTCCCAGCAGATGGAGGCTAGGTCCATCAATGGCTATTAGCCAAGATGGTCAGAGATGCAACCCCATACTCTGTGTTTCCCTAAGCTTCTGACTGCCAGATGCTGGAATTAGACAACAGGGGATGGATCACTCAATAATTCCCCGGTTCTGTTCATTCCCTCTGAAACCTTTGGCATCAGCCACTGTCAGAAGACAGGATACTGAGCTAGATGGACCATTGGTCTGACCCAGTAGAGCCATTCTTATGTTCTCGATGGAGCACTGAGCAGCCTTCAGATCCCTGGCTTTCTTGGGCAACTGGGCCCTCCAAAATTTTTCCAAATATTGATAACTGTGCAGGTACCTTGAGCCCCAATAGCTTTTTTTCTGCAGCTGGAGGCTGGTAGTGACCTGAAAATCCTCCCACCATCTTTTTATATACAATGAATTTTATGTTCTTGGACTCCCTAATCCACCTAGAAAATCTCTGGGCTGGTACCCCCATTGTCATGCAATTCCAGTGGACAGGACTTAGTTACATTTCAGAAGAGACGGTGCAGGTCATTATTTAGCAGGCTTACCCAACAATGCTAAGGATCTAATATTCAATCGATGCATTAGAAATGACAATAGATTAGATAAACTGAGCTAGTATTTTCTGGAATCAAAAGGACCATGTTTCTTCTTTGTTTCTAAATACCATATACGCTTCCATTTGTATTTGTCAGATTATCCTGTTACTGAGAGAGCCAACATTTGTATTATGGTAGCTCCCTCATCCATGATCCCCCATATTTTCATTTGTATTCCCCAGCTTCACCTCCCCATGCAGGGATAATGGCAATGGCTTCTGCAAAAGGGTAAGAAAATGTAACTATATCGCATGGATAATTTAGACCTTTAAAAGGAAATGAAATAATTAGATGTACTGCAACCTCCTCATTTAAGAAAGCAGCTCAGCCCTTCTCTGAGCTTTCAAAAGTGGCTGCTAGTAGCAGAGGCGTCGACTTTCTAATTGCCCCAGGGTGCTTGACCCCTGCTCCACCCCAGTCCCCGCACGCACCCCACCCTGTCCCCCAAGGCCCCAGTCCACCTCTTCCCGCCCCTGCTCTGCCATGTCTCTTCCCGCCCCATTCCGCTCCCTCCCGCGAGCATGCCCCACCCTCGGTCCGCCTCTTCCTGCCCCTGCTTCTCCCCCTCACCCCGGCTCCTGCCTGCTGCTGAACAGCTGATCACTGGTGGGCAGGAGGCACTGGTGTGGAGCGGGAGGAGCTGACTGACAGGGCTGCTGGTGGGTGCTGAACACCCACTATTTTCTTCCTGTGGGTCCTCCAGCCCCGGAGCACCCATGGAGTCGGCGCCTATGGCTAGTAGACACTCCAGGGACTTTTTATGACCGAGAGAGTGGTAAGTTCTTGAAGATCTGTCTGTCCACCAGTGAAGTACTTAGACTATGCTAGAGCTCTAGTAAAAACACAATGATATTTCACTAAAGGAACAGTGAGGTCCACAGGGATTTCTTAAAACTCTCCTGCAATAAACGTCTGCTGTGGGGATGTTTGCATTGTGCGCTTGATTGTCTTGTACACATATTGAACTGTCATGTTGAATGTGCAAAAAGAATGCTATTAGATGCACTTAAGGCTCTTAAGAATGGTGACAATGAAGTATTTA
>NW_020664417.1:83142748-83199398 GCF_002925995.2 Terrapene triunguis | reverse complement strand
CTATCAAAACGACACATTTCTATTTTGAATCAACATTTCAAAATGTTGATGTTTCTAAACAAAATGTTTCATTTTGATCCCAAATGCCAAAAATCTTAATTTCACCATTTCCAAAATGACATTTTTCAGAACTCTTTATTCCATGAAAACTTTTGATATTTTGACTTTCTGTCCCATTTTGAAATTAAAACAAATGTCTAAATGTAAGAATTTTCTGCAGGAAAGAAAGTCCATTTTCCAAGTATCTTCAGCCACCATTTATGGTCATCTTGGGAAAATGCAACAAAGTGCTAATTGCCAATCAAATGAAAATTTATTAGTCAATTATTCATTTTAAATATCTACATTTGGAATAAATTCTCCTTCAATTTATTCTCCTGTGCAAGCCCATTATGGTTGCACTGGTGCTATTGAAGGAAGCCCTTGATTTTTGTTCTTTATGCTGACTATAAGTAGGCCTAGTGTGAACAATCAGAACGTATACAGAAGTTGTTTGCTGTGAGTGCAGTGTCCTGAGGGACTAGGCAGCAATTCTTAGAGGGCATCCCAGTTCCACTTTGACCTGGCTAAGCCAGGGAATGCATGAGCAGCATCTTTGCTGACTCGGCACATTTTTTAAAAACCAAAGTTGTGCTTCCTTTTCAAAATCTACATGAGCTCTCAAAACTTGTGGGTTGGCCTAGTTTCCAGTGGAATTGTGAAAAACAAAATGTGCCCTAGGCAGCATGACCGTATTTTTCCTATCCTTATTCCCTGCAACTCCTCTAGACACTTGTCACCCGTGTAATACATTAGATTATTCACAACTTCATTTAGTTATTGACTAATTCAAACATTAAGAGCACATTTAAATTGGGCTGGTTGGAAGCAGAGGGTAATAGATTAAGATTTTTACATTCTGTCTTCGTAATATCTTGCTTTAACAAAAGTTTATTTATTTCACTCTCCAGCAAGATGCATAAGATTAAATTAAATTCTAGGGCCTAATTCTGGTTTACACAGGGAAATCGGGAGTAACTCCACTGATGTTAGTGAGTTAATTGGTGTTGGATAGGCACATTACATTTCATCATGCCAGTATACTGCTGCTATAGATGATGGTTTTATAGATAAGGTACTAGACTGGGACTCAGGAGATCAGGGTTCAATTTCCAGCTTTGCCACATGTTTCTTCTGTGACTTTGGGCAAGTCAAAGGCAAATCTCACTGTGCCTCAGTTTCCCATTTGTAAAATGGGAATAATGAACTTTTCTCTTGTCCTTTGTCTTTTTTTGTGTATTTAGACTGTAAGCTATACCAAGGGAGGGACTGTTATGCTTGTACAGTGACTCGCCCATTGGATCTTCAAGGAACTATTGTAATAAAACAATAAATATAATAATGATAAAAATAATACTCTTCCATTATAACAGGATATTTCAAGAGGGATGGCAAAATCATCTAACCTTGCTGAAATCTCCTCCTGGCTCCATGCCCAATGCCTTATACATTCTCAGTAGAGATGATGGCTATATATTTTCACTACCCAAATTTAAACGGGCTCTTAGTGTTATTTTTTGTATTAGCTGATATCATTGTGCACTTGTTTTAAGTTCAGTGTATATTAGCATTAGTAGTTGGTTTTGGAAATGCTGATGGGAACATATGAATTGCATTATCTTGCATATGTTGAGGAGAAAAACCTTAATTGCACTATTCCAGCAATTTCTATTAGCATTAGTACTGTTCAAATCAAAATATTGATCCAGTATGTGGTGGCAATGCAAACTAATCAATCTCTTACTAGCTTCATTTTACTCAGAAACGGTTGTGTTGCTGTTTACTTTTTCACCTGGAAAATGCGTGTGTGTGTGGAGGGGGGGAATCTGAACCTATAAACACAAAATACTACTAAAGGGCCAAATCCTCAGCATTGTAAATAAGCAGAGCTCCACTGACTTCACTTTGACACCATTTTACACCAGCTGAGGTCCACTGTTCAATTTGGTCCATTGTTTTGATTCAGGTTTTTAAACTTGATGAAAGTTAATGACAATCTTGAAATGCATTATGATAAAATTAAAACAACCATCCATTGCAAAAACTGTTTTCAATTTGACTGAAACAGAGAAAGATAAAAGCTTCTGGAGGTATTATAAAAGAAGATATTTAGCCTCTATTCCTGCTATTCAGATCCTATTCCCAGGTTGTGTTAAGCAACTGAGATTCACTCTGTCACCCTGTACATCATCACCTCATGAAAATAAATTATCTCCTGATGTGAATCTTCAAAATTTTACCTTACCAAAAAAAAAAAGAGTTAATTAAGTAAACAGATCATGACAGAATAATTTGTTCTTTCAATTCATTGGTAAAATTTTAACTCTTTGGTATTTGCAGTGAAGATGACAACAAATCACTAGAGACTTATTTTGTTCTCGATCTCTTCCAGATAATAACATCATTGTAAAAGGTATCTAATTTGAAAGCAGCTTTAGCTATTCAATTTTTGTGAATTTTCCCTTTGATCATTTGTATGGGGTAGAAGGAGAATCAACATGTACAATCAAAATAATCATGTTGGGTGTTTATTGATTCTTATAGCTGAATGTATCCTTCCCCAGTCCATAAAATTTAAAATCTAACAAGATCTAAGCAGCCCAACCAATATCATTGACTTCTCTATTGTCACTATGTAACATCAAATCTATTAGTATTATCAATTCACTGTTAAGCCATCTATCAAATGTCTAAGATAAACAATGGAATATTAAAGTTTGCCTGTGGAAACCAGCATCAGAAAAGGCAGAACAACCACATCGGTGTAGCTTTCTTTTGATAACTACTGGAGGTGAGCTCTCTCATTTTCTTTAACACAAGCAATGTGGGCCAAATTCTCTCCTGATGTAACTCCACTAAAGCCAGTGGGATCTCTAGATTTGTGTCAGACCCAGCTGAGTGGTCATTTATTAATTCAATAGATCTAGTCTTTGTTCTGCAGGAATAAAAATGTGTATCTTGTACATTTCAGTGTAACAGTGAATTGTTCCTGGTACTTACAAAAAATATCCTTTCTCTCTCTCAAGTGCTGAAACCACCCCTGGGCACGTGATAAAAGGAGGCGTCACAGGCTCCAAGACATGCCTCCCATCCCACACTTGGGCATTGTTTCGGAGTGATTTGTTCTTTATGACAGGGTCAAGCTGCTGTGAAGAGGTTAAACAAATGGACCTTGTAAGTGTCACTTGGGGAAAGCTGGTCAGAATGCGCCCTTAATTGCCAGGCCCCTTGTATTCCTGGGAAAAGGGACCAACAAAAGCTAATAATGTGTCAGCAAAGAGGTGGGGGCAAGGAGGGGTAGCGTTGGGGTTTGGGGTTCCCCTCCCTCCTACCCTGATGTTTGTTTAAGAGCCTAAATGAGAAGGTGCTTGGCTGGATGTGTTCATGTGCGGCTTCCTGTGCTGACGGGCGGGCTGCACAAAACATTCCTGTGGGGCTGCAGTGTAACCTGGCCTCCCTAAGGCTGTCTGCACCCATCTTGTCAGGAAGTTAATGAAGGGAAAGTTTCCCAGATGAAAGTGAAAGCACCTCAGCCCTCAGTTCTTGGCTTGGAGGAATCCAGACCTTCCACCTTCTCTCGGCCATAGCTGCAGGTCTTTGGAAAGGAGGCCTCTTCGGTTAATGCCCATACACAAGAGCATTTAAAAAAAATCTGTTTCCTGCCCCACTTTGAGAGGGGAACATCTATTGGTTATCCAGTGAACTGTGCACCTGGGCAGCATTGTCTAGAACTTTAGCAACCCACGGACCCCCATTTTTATTTAAATTTTTTCACGGACCCCCAAACTCCTGCTCATCCCCAGGCCATGCCCCCACTTCACCCCTTCCCCCAAGACCCCATCTCACCCCACCTCTTCCTGTCCCCGCTCCATCCCTGCCCCTCCTCTTCCCCGCCTCTTTCCACCCTCCCCTGAGAGTGCCCTGTCCCCACTCCTCCCCCTCGCTTCCAGTGCCTGCTGCACACTGGGGAACAGCTGTTCCTCTGCATGCAGGAGGTGCTGGGAGAGAGATGGAGAAGTTGAGGGAGGGAGGGGAGGAGTCGATCAGAAGTGCCTGCGGACCCCCTGGAGTATGGGGTCCGCAGATCCCAGTTTGAGAAGTGCTATTCTAGCAGATTCCTTGGCGGTGGGACCATTTCCTCTGCTATGTTATTTACAGTGCTGAGCATACTTATCAACTGGGCCTGCTCCTGTTCCCACGTAGGGTTGCCAGGTGTCCGGTTTTCAATTAGAACGCCGGTCAAAAAGGGATCCTGGTGGCTCCACTCAGCACCACCCCCTGCCTGCCTTGGCTCCGCGCAGCTCCTGGAAGCAGTGGCATGTCCCCCCTCCAGTTCTTACACATAGGGGCAGCCAGGTGGCTCCACACGCTGCCCCCTCCCCAAGTGCCAGCTCTGCAGCTCCCATTGGCCGAGAACCGCGGCCAATGGGAGCTGCAGGGGCAGTGCCTGTGGACAGGGCAGCGCGCAGAGTCACCTGGCTGTGCATCCATGTAAAAGCTGGAGGGGGGGACATGCCGCTGCTTCTGGGAGCTGCCTAAGGTAAGTGCTGCCCAAAGCCTGCACCCTCTCCCATGTCCCAACCCCCTGCTGCAGCCCTGATCCCCCCCCCAGCCTCCAAAACCCTCAATCCCAGCACCCCCCTACACCCCTGCACCCTCATCCCCAGCCACATCCCAGAGTCTGTACCCTCAGCCAGAGCCCTCCTCCCTCTGCAGCCCAATCTCCTGCCCCAGCCTGGAGTCCCCTCCTGCACTCTGAACCCCTCATCCCAGTCCCACATCAGAGCCCGCACCCCCAGCCAGAACTCTCACTCCCCCTTGGGGACCAACCCCCTGTCCCAGTCCTGATCCCCCTCCCGCCCTCCGAACCCCTCAGTCCCAGCCCAGAGCCCCCTCCCACACCCTGAACTTCACATTTCTGGCCCCACGCTGGAGCCTGCACCCCCAGCTGGAGCCCTCAGATCCTTCTGCACCCCAACCCCGAGCCAGCCCAATGAAAATGAGTGAGTGAGGGTGGGGAGAGCGAGCGACACAGGGAGGGGGGATGGAGTGAATGGGGGCTGGTGCCTCGGAGGAGTGGCAGGGCAAGGATGTTCAGTTTGTGTGAGTAGAAAGTTGGCAACCCTATTCCCATGGGAGTCAAAAGCACTAGCGGGGGCACGCTGTTCCTTCTGCAGGGTGTGCTGTACACCCAGTGCGAGGGAGCAGATTGGGAAGCTTCTGCCTGTGACATGTGCAATCTGCAGCAGGGGATGTCAGGGAGCTGCCTCCGCCTGCCGCAGTCTGGTGGTGTGAGTGGGGGAGGGGCAACAGGGACCAGGAGGAGGGCCAGAGATGGGGATCATTTATGGACAGTTACAGACACCCCCAACTCCTGTGCTGCTTTGTCCTTTACCCTTCAGTGACTAACTAGGGCCCCCATCATCCCCTTCCCCCTGACCCCAAGTCTTTACAACCCTCCCCTACCAGAATTCTCCTTCACACAGTCAATATCTGCAGAGAACCCTAAGGCTTGTTATAAACACTCACTGCTCTGCCTCCCCTGCTCTCCCCAACTCTAGGTCCCTGCTTTCCCCACCAGTCACCAACTCCCCCTCCCCACTCTGAGTCCCTCTTCCCCCCTTCCACCACACCCTTCTCTGAGTCTTCCTCCCCTGCTGGTTCCTAATTCCCTCACTACCACCACTTTCCCCCCCTCCATGTTCCTCTTTCCTCCTCCTGCTACCACCAGTAACTGCTTCCCCCTTCACTACTGACCCATCCCTCTGCTCCCTGCTACTTCCTCCTCACCCCTACTCTTCCCCCTCCCCAACATGCTGCTCTTTTCCCCCAATCCCCACTTGATCCCTAAAAGTCTTCCCTCTTATTTCGGTTAAAGTCCAAGGTACAGACAATCGCCCTGTACAGCAAGATAGGCTGCCACCTCTACGTGTCAGTAGGGGGGTGCCAGAGATTTCTCTGCCCACAGCACCCCGCAGTCTGGGGTCCCTCATATTTCTCTGATTCAGAGTTTTCCAGTTTTCACCAAAATAAGTGTGCCTAAAACATTTCCTGAAATTTTGCAGTTGATCAGTGTGGTGATAAAAACTTCTTGCATTGCATATGGATAAACAGCAAATTGCCAGGAAGTTGAGTGTAGGGCCTCACTTCACTCGGCCTTTAATGGGAACAGCACACAAATGGGAAGTAGTCCCATTGCCTTCAAAAGAATTATTCCCTTCTATTAGAGGCATGTAATTCCCCTGAGTGTGGATATGCAGCTCCGTGATGAAAATCTCTCCACTTCTACAGTGTGATCAAGGCAGGCACATTTACAGTGGTATTTATTTCAGAGTGGTAGCCATGTTAGTCTGTATCAGCAAAAAGAACAAGGAGTACTTGTGGCACCTTAGAGACTAACAAATTTATTTGAGCATAAGCTTTTGTGGGCTAAAGCCCACTTCATCAGATGCATGCAGTGGAAAATACAGTAGGAAGGTTTGTATACACACACACACACACAGAACATGAAAAAATGGCTGTTGCCATACCAACTCTAATGAGACTAATCAAATAAGGTGGGCTATTAGCAGGAGATAAACTTTTGTAGTGAGAATCAGGATGGCCCATTTCAAACAGTTGACAAGAAGGTGTGAGTAACAGTAGGAGGAAAATTAGCATGGGGAAATAGTTTAGTTTGTGTAATGACCCATCCGCTCCCAGTCTTTATTCAAGCCTAATTTAATGGTGTCCAGTTTGCAAATTAATTCCAGTTCTGCAGTTTCTCATTGGAGTCTGTTTTTGAAGTTTTTTTGTTGAATAATTGCGACTTTTAGGTCTATAATAAAGTGACCAGGGTGGTTGAAGTGTTCTCCAACTGGTTTTTGAATGTTATAATTCTTGACATCTGATTTGTGTCCATTTATTCTTTTGCGTAGAGACTGTCCGGTTTGGCCAATGTATATGGCAGAGGGGCATTGCTGGCACATGATGGCATATATCACATTGGTAGATGTGCAGGTGAACAAGCCTCTGATAGTGTGACTGATGTGATTAGGTCCTATGATGGTGTTCCCTGAATAGATATGTGGACAGAGTTGGCAATGGGCTTTGTTGCAAGGATAGGTTCCTGGGTTAATGTTTTTGTTGTGTTGTATGTGGTTGCTGGTGAGTATTTGCTTCAGGTTGGGGGGCTGTCTGTAAGTGAGGACTGGCCTGTCTCCCAAGATCTGTGAGAGTGAGGGATCGTCCTTCAGGATAGGTTGTAGATCCCTGATGATGTGCTGGAGAGGTTTTAGTTGGGGGCTGAAGGTGACAGCTAGTGGCATTCTGTTACTTTCTTTGTTGGGCCTGACAGAGCCAGAAGAGTATCCAGAAGTCACCTACTACAGGACAGGCCCAACAAAGGAGCCCCAGGCACACTAGCTCACTACCCGTCCACACTGGCAAGGCACGTAGAGCGCTCTGACTCCACGGCTAGAGCGCTCCTGGTACTCCACCTCGGCGAGAGGAATAACGTTTGCTGCGCTTTGGCTACAACACCTGGGCGTCAGTGTGAATGAGGTGTTGCGTTACTGCGCTCTGATCAGCCTCTGGAAACGTCCCATAATCCCCTTAAGTCAAGTGGCCACTTTTGTCATTGTTTTGAACTCCTGTAGGAATACGGAAATGCCCTTTCAAAGCTCCGTTTCTGACAGCCAGCATGCAAGCTGTTACTGTGGAATGCTGTGTGAGAGAGAGAGAGGCGGGGGGAAGGGGAGGTCTGTTGCTGTCTGAACTTACAAGACAGCATGCTGACATGCTCTCAGCCCCCCAAAAACCCACTCTCTCTCCCCCCACATACACACAACACACTCCCTGTCACGCTCCACCCCCCCCCATTTGAAAAGCACGTTGCAGCCACTTGCATGCTGGGATAGCTGCCCATAATGCACCATTCCCAATGCTGCTGCAAGTGCCGCAAATGTGGTCATCCCAGTGCGCTTGAAGCTGTCAGTGTGGACAGACTGCAGCACTTTCCCTACTGCACTCTAGGAAGGCTGGTTTAACTCAAAGCGCTCTACATCTGCAACCAACCAATTATCAAGTGGAAACTCCTCAGGCACTATAACAGCCTTAATATGGAGTCACAGACAGTCCCTTTGGGTACTCCCATCTGTCTTTGCCACCCAGGTAAGCCTACTTGTGCTAGATAGATATCCTTGCAGAGCAGGAGGAACATTTACCATGAAGCCTCGATATTGAAAAATGGTGTAATCAAAGAGGACACAAACCTTTTACCTGCTGACATTCCCTTCCTTGCTGACGCTGATGCACAAGACGGAAAAATAGGATCATATAGCCTTTCGCAAATGTGTTTTTTGCAACGCAATACTGATCATTTCCCACAAAGAGGTGCGGAAGAACCCTATCCCCATGGCATATCATATGGAAGGGTTATTACTTATTTTAATGAGCACTCATAAAAGCTCACTTTGCTAACCCCCGTCTATACATTGGCAGGGCAAGAGTCCACTGGAGGTAAGAAGGGCCAGGTAGAGCAAATATTTACCGACAGGAAATCTAATCTAATCGCCACTCTGTGCAATGGTGCAAAATGTGAGACCACCTGGGGCCCGAGTCTGCGCTCATCGCAGAGACCAACTGTCCTTTGACTTTAGATACGACTGAAAAAAGGTCAGGCCCACGAATTGGACAAAAGACAGGTCCGAGTAGCGCAGGGCATCCTGCGTGGCCTATAGCTACCTTGACTTCCTGCATTTCCTTTCCTTCTGACATGCTGCAGTCAGACAGGAAGCGCACATTATAAATATATGTAGGTAGGAACATGCGAAATTCTTTTCATTTTTCTAAAATACACACATTCCTTATTTTACTCCTTTTTTCTTTCCTCTCTATAAGAGCCACTTTTACCCCTAGACACTGAGTTGCAGGAGCAGAATTTATTAGGAAGCGTTAAACGACCTCTTGTAGCGAACTTCTTACTTGGGGGGGGGAGGTATTGTTATTTGTCATGATTATTATTTTGCCTAAGTAAGGATGGCAGGAGAGGACTCCGGATGTTAGCACCGGGTTCAAAAGCCGCAAGAGAATACATAACCTCGTCACTGTTCTGTTTGTGTTTCCCACATTCGCGGCGTTACAGTAACATGAGGGCACCGTGGTGATCAGCCCAAATACAAACGCCCAGTGTGTTCCACGTTGTTTTGTTCGTTCCGTTTTATTTCGAAGCAGTCGCGTTTATATCCAGCAATGCTTCTGGCCAACATTCGTGCATGTCACTGAACTGCGCTGGCAATCCGTCTCGTTTGTTTTTATCCTCCCTTGCCCTGGCTTCTCACAGCTTCCCACTTCGCTCACCACCGAGCGCGGCATAGCTCCAGGCTTTCAGAATCGACCATCTCCCAGCCCTAGTGAATAGCGTTTCCAAACTGAAGTCACTTTCGGATTTCCCACTCGCTGCGGTCGGTGTACTGTTTTAAACAGGAGCAAAACAATCTGACGGTCAGCAAACAACAGCCCCGCTGAAGTTCCATCGGCCTCACGGATTTCTGGGGAACCGCGACGTTACTTACCAGCAACGTTCAAGTGTGTAGGAAACTCACCAAACAGAGCTCACCGCCAGTTTGTAAGAAAAGCTGTAAACCTTCGCTGCTCAATGAATCATTGCTCTCTGAATATTACATCAGAACTGGTCCTTGTCGGTCTCCGCACCTGCTCTTTAATTCTTGCAAGAATATGTTCGAGATTTAGTGTTTGTGAGGGGAACCTATAGTGAAATCCCTGGGCTGGTCCAGAAGTCACAAAATGGCTCTTTACTGAACCGGATCGAGCTTCTCTTGTTCTAAAAAAACCCCAACCTAAGACACGTGAACACCACGTCTAGTAACTGAGGGATCTGGGGGGTTAGAACTCAATTAGCGATCCCGTTATTCAATACGGCCCTGTACCCTGGCGTCTCGCTGTCTGATTCCCACCCTCCGCTAATGCGCTGGGCCCGTCGCAGCTTAATGGAGAGTTCTTCCTTTCCCTCCTCATTTTTGACTGGGGGGAAATGCTTGGCCTTCACCGGCTAATGGGCCGCTAATGCAGGGGCTCTTGGAAAGGTGGCATTGGGACATTGGCCCGCTAAGGAGCGTTTAGCCTGGTGGAGCTGGGTGCTCCAGGGGTTGGTTGTTTCCCGGGAGTAATGTAGCGCTACGTTCTGCCCGTGCAATTATGAACGTGACAAATAGCTCAGTGGTGGAGAAGGAAACGAACATGCCTGGAGCTCAGAAGGATGGGGAGGGAGGCGTTTTTCTAAGCCACAGCGAGCTCCTTTATCAATTGCCCTCTCGCTGACTAGCTGCAGGGGGCTTGTCTTTGAGAGGGTGTCAAAAGCGCCTAGGCCGCTGGGCCCGGCCCCGGGGATTGATCTATCAGTAATGTTGTGGCTATTTGATTCGTTAACATGCTCAGCCTCAATGCATCGTCAGAGAACTGGGGGGGGGGGGGGGCGGTGCCTTGATGGCCGCTCTTGGGAAAGTTTGTGTCCAGTTAAGTGTCCATAGCGCGGAAGCGACCCGGCAATGAACCTCTGCCTGCGCAACCACGAGAGAGTGCGGGAGCGCGGGGCGGTTTTTACGCAGAGCTCTGCGGCGGTGAGATCAATGCGGATGTTCCGCTGGAAAGCTGATGGCACCCTAAGACCGCGAGCTCCGGAACAGGCTTTGCGTGAAGCCAAGGCGAGTTTGCCCATTGACTCACTGGGCCTTGAATTTGGCCGTAAGCAGACCTCGTTAGCAACCTCTCCCTTCCCATAGCCGCAGGATCGGCCCCTAGAGCACTGTGCGCTAGTACATAGGAGAGGGGGCCCCGGTTTGGGGCAAGGTCCTTTGGGGAAACAAGGAACATAAGAATGTCCCTACTGGGTCAGACCAAGGGTGTATCTAGCCCAGTATCCTGTCTGCCGACATGGCCCGTGCCAGGTGTCCCAGAGGGAATGAACAGAACAGGTAATCATCGAGTGATCCATCCCCTGTCGCTCATTCCCAGCTTCTGGCAATCAGGCGTTTTCTTGCGATCATTTGTCTTACAGGGTGAGACCAAGTGGAGGAAATAATTCGCTGGACGCTGCCTAAGAATCCAGAGAAGGCAGGAATTCATTTTCAGATATAATCCGGTCTCCCGATACGCAGGGTCACCCTAACCTGTGCATCAATACTTGGTGGGCTGAACTAATTTTCTGGCCTATATATCAGTAGCCAAAGGTCCCTAATTTCAGGGTGTCCGCTCCTGGGACTGCCTCCCCCGGCTAGATTTGCTTCCCTTATAAATTAATCCTGCAGAAGTGCAACTGTCAAGGGTACCCAGGGACCTGAGTTAATTGAATCCTGGCTTTCATGCCACAGAAACAGAGAACTGCGAAGGGGCCTTGATTCAGTGTCACTGTTGCTACCTGAGCCTAGGAGGGGTTTGAAAGTGAATGAGCTTTAGACACAGCGAAGGGTGAGTGGCTTTATGATTTGTATATATATATATATATATATATATATATATATATATATATATATAAATAAATAAACACATCGACTCAACCTTCGCTGCATATAAAGGTCACACCTATGTGCGCACGCACCCTTGTCTTCCTATCTCCTCACTTCCTTTTAAATTTACTATATGTTGATAGAGATTTTCGAGTCTGCGCGGGGGATTTATAGCCACGCACGCAGCTTGGCAAGACTGCACCCCCCCCCCCCCATTGCTTTGAAGATCCCAACCATTGGCCGTGTTCTTGCTCGCTATGTGTGCCCAGAACAGAGAAAAGGGTTGGCTCCGGCCTGCGGCAACCAACCCAGGAGAGGACAGGTTGGACCAGGCCATGGCCTCACAGTGATATGCTGCTTAGTCTATTGTACATTTGTAATTTTTGTACAGATTTTTAAGCTGTAACCCGATTGCATTAAAGCTACGTGGAAGGAGGAGGGAAATAAATCCTGCCTAACGCAATACGACTGGCAAACTCAATTTCAAGGGCCCTAACCCGCTGTTAATGGGAGTTTTGCCAATGACTTAAAGATACATAGGTGGGATGATGCGCCCATTTGGGTGATGCAAACATACAGCAACATAGATTTCCAAGCATGAGTTGTTAAATGGGGCGATTTACACGATATCTCTTGCAAATGCTTGGTACAATGAGTGTCTAGGAAGTTAGCAACAGGAAATATGAGCTACGGATAAAATTAACTGATCTTGAGTTCCTGATCCCACTTCACCACTACGCCCGTGTTTAGCTGTAGGGCTCTTCCTTCTGGCTGCTCTTCACTTGATTCCTTTGAACATTACCATCTTCCATATTGGCGCTCCATCTGTCCTCTAGCGAGGCAATGAAGAGCTGACAATCGCCTACTTCCTTTCCCCTCTGAAAATATGCAACCCATCACAACATATTACGGGGCTGCTTTAAGCGGAAATAACAGGTCCACCCAGCCAAGAAGCAAACGCCATGTTTTGGCAACCAAGTGAGGGCCCCATGCCTGGTGTTAGGATTGATTTCCCCTCTCCCAGTGGGCTAACATTCTCTTAGGAAGTGTGGTGGTGGAGGAGATGTTGAAAACCATGAGGACACACATTGCTTTCAAAGAGTCGGAGGGAATTTGAACTCGGCAGAGGCTTTAAAATCACCTGCGGACCCCCGACCAAAGTCTGGATCATTGGGAGGGGCAAAACACAGCCCGGACTCTCCAGTCTATAGTCCTGCAAAGGTCCCCCGGGAAACGGATGAGCGCCCTGCACGAACAGAGACTGCGGTTCTATTACGGAACAAACGGGCCAGGTTCGGGGAAGGCAGCGCGCTGGGTTGGAGCGGTAAAGGAATCGGGGCGCTTACAGGAGCAGGTTTTTGGCTCGTTGCTATTTGCATTGCGCCACGCCTCGCTAATAGCGAATTCTGTGTGTTATGAACAGGCTTCTGCCCGTTCGGCTGTGAAGCCGGGTCCAATGACTTCTATAGCTGGGGGTTTCCTGCATCCGGCCCCAATTGGATTCGATCCTGTTTCCCATTTACGTCGGCCACGGATATCAGCTCCTGGAGTCGATTTTTACACTGGTTTTAGTTTGTTTCCTTGCCCACCCCCCCTCCCATGGATCCGTTTTACACACTTGCTTTCTACCAGTCCCTACGATTTCACCAACACTTACTTTGGGGCTTCTCCACACATGCGTTTGGCTGATACATTCTTCAGCTTTTTGCATTTTATGAGTATAGGGGATTCCATTCAGTATAAGCCTGAACCAAATCCCCTTGAAGTCAGTGAAAGGATTCCCATTGAATTCAACGGACTTGGGATCATATACTCGGTATATTTACACATGAGTATAAGTCACTACATTAACTATAGGAATAGTCTCTTTCAGTTCACGGACAGTTAATCGAAGTGATCAAACCCTGCTTTAAAAGAATATTTCCAAAACATTTGTTCCAATTTTCCTCTAGATAATTTGGGTTGGATTTAGCGCCAGACCTGAATCAGGAGTGTTCAATTAAAAAAGAAAAAGAAAAAAAACAAGAAGGGAAGTCTGGCCTGATTAAAGATGGAACTGACCCTTAGCCTTGTTAACATGTTCACCAAACTATCCAGACAATGGCTATCGCTAATGCACTCTATAAAAGGAATGACTCTGCAAAATCCAGCTAGGTTTATAACTCCGACAAACACCCTGGATTAATAAAAAAGGAGCCAAAAAAGGAAGAGCTGAACTGAGAATAATACTGAAATGTTAACAAGTTACAATCTGTAAGCAAGTGACACAGTTGGAACCGTGCAGATAAAAACACAGCAAGAATCAAGAGGAAACAACTCAACTTTTAAGGGTCCCAGAAGGAATCCTTTTCTCCATCATTGCTGGAGAGGGTGTAACTGGTCCAGTAATAGTAGTGATTGCTCTAGAATTGAGGCCAAGGGGCTGTACATGGTGAATATCTGGCTAATCCAGTGGTTCTCAACCTATTTACCATTGTGGGCCACATATGCAGGTCTCCCTGTGTTATGTGGGCTGCATCCACACAATCATCACACACACACACACACACACACTCTATGTGTTTGGTCCCAAGGATGTCACATGTGGCCCAATCAGCACACAGCTGCAGCCCAAGTAGCCTGTGGTCTAGTCATTTCCAGCACAACAGCTGATCACCTCTAGGTGTCTATTTTGGCCCCACCTGTCATTAGCTCCATGGAAGTTCTGCCCTTGACTTTGCTGGGAGCAGGCTCGGGCTTATCTTTAAGGCCCTCATCCAAAGTCCATAGATATCAGTGGACTGCAGGGGGCTTTGGGGCTGGTCCCTGGAGAGGGTGCAGACCATAGGGACCCAATCCCGCAGTCTTTGTTTGCCCCAAACTCCCTTTGACATTGATGTAAATTCCTCATTGCGTTTGTAGAACTTATTTGCAAGTAAGAGTTTGGTATTTTAAAGTAAGCTAGCAAATAAACCAACATAGCCCAGGGTAAGGACACCCAGCCTGGCTGGCTTCCCCTTTCGCTCTTTCCCATCACCCCAAACTCTCCTCCCCTTCTCTATCAATCTCTTCCCTCTCCTTAAATAAACGCACAAGGGAGATCTCTCACCCAAAACTAGGACACGGGGGGGGGGGGGGGAAGAGAAGAGGAGAAATGGAGGATTTTTTTTTTTGCTGTTGGCTGCAAGCGATTCAAAAGTTTTTCATTAGGAACATGTCAATGCCCCCTCTTGGAAACAGGGACATCTGAAATCACAGGTAATCATCATTCCTCAGAATGGGTCCCTTTAGTAGCCCATTTGGGATCCGAGTTGCCCTTTGGGCATTGAGCAGTCAGAGCTATTTGACTGTCCCTAACAGCCGCTTAAAATAATAAATACTGTTTTACATTTCAAACGTTTGCCTTGTCAGATCTACATTTTAACTAACACTCACCCAGTCCTGTGTCCAGCTGGAAGGATCAGCGAGGACATTTTGATTGTAGCTATTGCAACTAAGATCCCGCCACATGCCTCTTTAACCCACATGTTCTTACACGCATGGCTGTTGCCTTGAGATGCACAAATCTGGACTTGGTCTTTTTGAGTGTTCGTGAACCCCCTTCATTCAGCTGGCTCTTAGTGTGTTTGGGTAAAGAGAATGTACTGGTGATCTGCATTTTCTTGGAGTGAAATCTACATATTCTAGCAGCCAAGGCCTTAACATTAAAAGAATCCCTCATCTCACAGTAGGTCCCTATCAGTAGGATAATGACAAGTGGTGACTAGAAGTGACCAGAGACAACCCATGCCTGCCGATAGTGGGGGGCCAGAACGAGGGCAGCTGGCTTCAGCACTGTTTCTGAGCATGCTCAGTACAAACTAAGCAGCAAATGGGGGGGGGGGGGGCGCACATGACTCCACATGGCTCCCCCACCTCTGGAAGTGACATCTAGTGGCTTTACACAGAAACCCTCTCCCCTTATCTCACCTTAATGTAGGGTGACCAGATGTCCCGATTTTATAGGGACGGTCCTGATTTTGGGGTCTTTTTCCTATATAGGCTCCTATTACCCTCCACCACCTGTCCCAATTTTTCACATTTGCTGACGGGTCACCCTACCTTAATGCAGAATAGACCATGTGAAACCTACAAACTGGGACACTTGTTTTAAAAATGGCTGCCTTGCGCCTTCAATATGCCGCCGCTGCTGCGGCGATTGCCTGCACCATCTTGGAGCCACAGGCATTCTCTCAATGCACATGCTTTAAAATGAGTGAATCTACTATAATCCCCCCCACATTATGTAGAGAACTCACTAAGCACTTGCAATGTCCCTTTAGTACTATTTTAAACAGAGGACTCCAGAAAGAAGACAGATTTGGAACTAGATGCTGTGCTGCATCCTTCCCTATACTGCAAAGGGAGATGTGGAGATTGATTTGCAAGTGGAAAGTAAGATTGTCTTTGCATTTGCAATAAAAACATGTTTTGTGCAATTAAAAATAAGCAAGAGAAGTAGCCATACAAGCCTGACACTGCAGAAAATCCCGTTTCACCCTAATACCTTGGATAAATAGTTCAAGAACAGTCCATCCATGTGAAAACATTGCCCTGTAATGCTGGCAAGGTCAGTGTCAGCTTAGGTTATGGGTCTCCTAAGTGTTGGTTGTGCAAATTGCCTGAGGGCTGATCTAACCTCCATACTCAACTTTTCAGAAGCCTTTCAAAGTTTGCCATTTTTGAAATCCCCAGTCTTCACTCACGTGTTTTGGGTTCCACCCCATTTTGCGATTTGGGCAAATGTTCACTGCACAATGAGAAACTCATGTGCATAAAATCCCAGATTCCTGAAATATACATGAGTAGGAAACTGCAGGATGTGGGTGCGCAACTTTTTAATCACAAAGTATAAATGAAGGTGTGCACACAGTTCATAAGGGGATCCACTTTAAAAATGAAATGTTATTACTAGTTAGAGAAAATGCCTTCAGGCTAACAAGAAATTAAAGTCATTGTAGATTACAGAGGCTTCCCTCCCCCCCTTAAAACAATCCAAGAGTGCTGACAATATCTTAATTTATTGTCAAATTGTTTGTCTAGGAAGACTGAGTATTAGCCATGTTGTCATTTACTGCTCTAAGGTTATATTCTCAAAGTAACTGAGTTTTCTCTTCACACAATTTAGAGCCCAATCCTGAAATCAACAGCAGTTTTGCTTGGCTTATTGCCTGCGGTGGGGGCAAAATACAGTGCTTGTTTCAAAATGAGTAAAAGTATACAGAACAAACAGACTACACTACAGACTATCAGATGAGTAAAGTCAGCACAATCAGGCCCCATATCAAGAATATTCAACAGCATCTGAAAGGACCTGTTCCAGATCTTATTGAAATCTTTCCACTGACTTCAGTGGATTCTATTCAAAAATAGAATTAAACAAGGAACTGTAACATCAATTAGACTAACATTTAAAATGTTATTTCAATATATGACATTCATATTATAACAAATTAAATATAAATGTGCATATACAATGCTATTATAATTTGTTGCATATTATAATATTTGAGTTATTTTACAGACTAGATATGGATATGATATATACTACATGGATTTTTGTTTTAAAATATGGAATTAAATGATCTTGCTGTTAAATGAGATATATTGAAAATGGTAGTCTTTAATGCTGGAGAGTTTAGTTGTAGCAGAAACAAAGGGCCAGATTCTGACATCCATTACAATAGTGTAAATCTGGAATAATTCTGCTGAAGTCAGTGGTATTACTCCAGCTATACTCCATCAGTTGGTGCCTGTCCCATAGTCAAGTCCCCATTTAAAGTGGGATAATGCAACTATATGAATTTCCACATAACTCTTGATATATGCTCCATAATCTTCATCTTTCATTTAGAAAAAAATAAATCTGTAGCCCATATAGTTGAGAAATTCTTCAAAAACATGAGTCAAATGTAGACCAGTACTGTGAAATGTGCCTGAGTCTGCAGACAGTCAGATAGAATCAGTTTGAGAGAAGTGAAATGCCCCTTTGAAAGGGTGAAGCCTAATGAGAATACTTTAACTGTCAACATCTTTAATTAGTTCACTGCTGATCATTTTAGCAGCAACATCAAGGTAATGAGCTTTTCCACCAGTGTTGCCAGAAGTGGCAAATATTGGGATGGGGACATCTGGCTCCTGTGAGGGCTTGGTGGGGCAGGAAATGAAAAATTCAAACACCTCCTTCAAATTTATAGTCCCTGCAAAGAGGAGGAAGGAAAGAGAAGATGCATCTTTTCCCAGTCCAAACCCCTCCTTTGCCTCCTGGCTGCCAAAACACAAAACTCTTGTGCCCTCCTGGGGGCACAAAGCCCCAACTGTCCAATTTGCCAGTGGTCCAAGCTTCCAGCTTTCCCCTGACAGCTTGCACAATGGCCTATCAATACAAAATGCTGCAGCACATTGAACCTTTGAGGGCAGTGAGAAATAAAAGGGCTGCTGATTGCAATGTATTGGACTCAGGGGCAATAATGGGGAGATATTTTAGGAGGTCTACATACAGTTGTCATCCTTGCCATATAATCCAGACATCCCCGTTCTAAATATAAAATTTCTTGGGCCACACTGGACATTGTGCTTTGCCCATAGTTTGTCAATAGCCTGTCTACACAGTAAATTAACGGGGGGAAAACTCGAGGCATTTTTAATGGACAATAAAAAAAAATACTGTAGCAGTATATTAATGTAATTGCATTGTAAAGAGTATCAAATATGACCTTGCATTTAAGTAGAGGGATCAAACCATGCTTTATAGTTTGTTTTCAGTCTGAATATCAAGAAAGAAATAACTAGTTACCTAGAGCAAAGGCCTGATAGGTTAACATGTTGCCTGAGAAATGAATGCCTTAAGTAGACTTTTACCCGCATAAAGATTGCAGATTTGGGTTCTTAAGGAACAGGTTCCATTCCACAATGTATCTGTTTATCAATCTTCACACATTTTGAGGAAAATAATGTGTAGAATAACAAAGTCAGCCTAACAACTAGAGAAAGGAAAGATACTGGTTGTGACCTTAAAAAATGATAACTCTCAAATTCTACAGGATAGTGGTCATAGAAAGACATGCATTATGTTGTGCAGGATGGAATGGATAACAATCCTATGACATCTCCGTACAGTGAGAGTTTTGGAGTAAATCTGATCTGTGATTTGATCATAAATAGAATTAGGAGGGTGTGGATGTAATAGGAAGGATCATTATTATTTATGATGAACAAGTTAATATGTACATTAGCATCACTTTTTCCTGGTGTCCTGTGCTTATTCCTTGATGCCATTGTGATTACATCTTTTCAGAACTTAGTTGCAACTCTAGAGAGTCACCTGTTGTAAAAACCCAGTGCAGTGTTTACATTCACATGCTGGAGCTAGACTTTGTTCTGTGTGTTAAAGAAGCTCCCTGTGAGAGGAAAAGAATTATGTCAACAACAAAAAAGCAGGAGTAAAAGAATTATATTGCAAATGACAACATAAGAAATTCACTATTGATAAAGCAACTTGAAAAGTTAGGAATGACTGAAGTCCTGATTAGTTACACTGATATGTTTTATAAATTACCTGAAGATGGTGCTGTTTAGATGTCTGAGGCAAGGCCTCCTCAGACTGATACATTAAAATGAAATATTTGGAAAAGTTTGTAATTCACACCACATGTATACTGAGATGGCTTGCACTATGTCAGATTTCAAAAGTTAACTACAAAATGCATGTTAAGAAAATTGCTTAATAAGGACCTTATTTTTATATTAATTTAACTGCATCATACACACAAACTCTAGTACAGATAAGGCAATAGTTCTCTCCCTTCCCAACTCTGCCGCACCTCTTTTTACTGTCCCATTGATGTCACCTGCAATGTGGCTATAGGACGCATGCAATTTCATTCCACTCCCTCTCGCTCCCCTCCAACTTTTACAACTGTTCTTGTACCTTTGTAATTAATGAGCGAAGAAAAAAAGAAAGTTGAATGGAAATACCCATGGCTGATTTTCATTGAACAGATGGTGAAAGAATTTAATGAGGAAAAGTCATGTTCCACTGTGTACAATCCTTAAAATGTTATTAAGTTTGATGTTAATGTAAATGCAAAGTGATCTGATGCAGCTTAGCATGGATGATAATCAATTCCACCCTCTTGGCCAAATTGAAAGCAAGACTCTTATTTTTAGAAATACACCAGAAAGCTGATTATTGGATTCAAAAGGTAACATTTTAGCATATTTAAGACATTTCCATTTACACCACAATGAACATTATGAAAAATTGGCACTTAGACAATATATTCTTTCTAAGATTCTTTGGGCATTCCCCAGCACTGCATTTTAATTGCTAATGCCATTTGCCAATCTAGGAATGACAACCTATGATAATTAGCACTGAGCTTCTGGAATATTTAATCATGATCTGGATTTATCCTATTGTCTGGTGCCAGTAAATTAGAAACACAGTATGCTGACTTACCAACCAATAACTTGTTCAGTAATGACCATATGTTGCATACTATTCTGTGCATGAATCTACCTATAACTTTTGCCTGTCTTAGTGAAAGAAAAACATACGTTCCTGATGCAAAGGAACACATGCTTCATTTTACATAAAGTTAAATAGCTTCAAATGATGTGCTGTAACCCAATCCCAAGAGAAATCGCAGTGCTGACAGCTCTGGGAACACCCAGGGCCCAACCCTACATGTCCTGCCCCCACCACCCCCCACAAAAAAATTGAGCATTAACTTCAGAGTAAGGTTGTTGAATATGAAGAAGTGTAACCCTTCTGCCAGATGGCAGGAAACCCAGGTTCAATATAGCTAGGGTCCCTCTTGATAAATAACTAAACCCACTCGAGCCCCCACCCAGAAGCCTGGGAACACTAAACACACTCTCCCTGGGTGCCCTTAATAGGCAGAACTTCCCCACTTGCAAGCAATAGGGGCCTGTGTACAAATAAGGGAATCTTTATTAGAGGAATGGGAACACAGTCATAAACTTGGGAAAACAGTGAAGAGTGGACTTACCACTGGGACACTGTAACATGAGCAGACTCACCCCTGCGGCGCCTCCTGTTGGTCTCTCAGGGAATTAGTTCGACCCAGCCTCCAGAGCGCCCTCTGCAGGCCGGTGATCTGCCTTGCTCTCTACTTCTGGGCCCCATGTCCCTCCCAGGACCCCGGTGCTCCTTGCTCGGGGTGCTGCACCCTGGGAATACCCACACGCTAGGTCTCCCCTCCCAGGTGAACCCCCACCTCACCTCAGTGTCAGGCTACTGAGGGTCACCATCTAGCCCCACTCCCTGGGGCAGACTGCAGTATCAGCCTTCTCATCACAGGCAAGGTTGGTTTTGGGCCTGCTGCCTTGGCCTCTCTCTGGGCTGCCCTCTGCAACCCCTAGTACCTCCTGGCCTAACACTAGGCCACAGCCTGGGGCTTTCCAGGCTAGAGCTTTCCAGGCTAGAGCTCCCCAGCCTTTCCCCAGCCCTGCTCCACCCAGATACTCTGCTCTAGTTCCCTGCAGCCAGGCCCTTCTCTCTCTGTGTGCAGAGAGAGACTATCAAGCTCCTGGCTCCCAGCCTCTTATATAGCCCAGCTGGGGCCTGATTGGGGCGTGGCCCAACTGCGGCCGCTTCTCCAATCAGCCCAGCTTTTAGAGCTGCAGCCCTCCTCCAGGGCTATTTCAAACAACACCTCCCCCCCTCCGAGCAGGAGCAGGGTAGCCACCCTGCTACAGACACTCTTTTCTTCCTGTGTGTGGAGTAGTGGGCTCTTCTCACCTGGCACACCCTGCTGACAGCTACAGCAGTCTGCCTCTTGTCATGACTCAGCCCTCTGGCCAGGTCACGTATAGTCTCTCCCCCCACTTTCTGGAGTAACAGAAAATCTAACAGACAATAGTCCCAATCCTTACATCCAGCTTTGGGCACCAACTCTGGACCCCATGGTCCTTGTACTCCTTCTCTTAGGGCTTTCAACTTTCCTTAGCCCCTTCTCAGGGGGTTCCATGCCAGTTTCCCAGTGGTTGATAGGAGAACTTATACTACATTGGGTTCCAGTCCATGGACCTTATAACAAGCAGCCAAGATCTGTTCTCTTAACTTCTTCCTATCAACAACCCTCAAAGCAGGACTTCTGCAGGCAGGCCCCTTGCAGCATTCCACTCCCCAGTACCTCCACCGGTAAGTCCTACCCCTCCTCTTGAGTGCAGCCTCCCCTGACTAAGCCAGTTCTTCCCCCTTATGTCAGGGCCTCCACATGAGCATCCTACCTGGCAGGTTTCCCGAGCTGTAGGCAGTTCTGCTACACCCAGAGAAAGAACACAGAGTTCCTATCCCTCTGTTCCCACAGTCACCTTCTACTCTGGATACCCTCACCTGCACGTCCTCTATATGCCTACTACCCTAGCTGTGACTCACCTTTAACTGAGCCTACCCACCCTCCAGGTGCAACCAGGTGCACTAATTAAGCTCCCTAGCTCCCTTTCACCCTTTCAGTGCCTGTTTGGGGTTTACTTCCCATCACATACAACAACAGAATATATATGCAAATAAGGTGTAAAATACATCACCCTTCCAATAATTTTGGTATTAGTCCATCTAATTCATTTCCTACCCACCAGAAAGAATGTCCTACAGGTTGCATCTCCTCACCCATCCGCCAGACCCCACTCATGGCTGGGATCAGAGAGTACCAGTAGTCCAAGCATCTCTTTGCCGGTTTGTCTCCTAGCCCAAGGGAGCTCCTTGCTTGGTCCCTTGGAGGCATCACCACATAACTCAATTTAGCGATTCAGCTTTATTAAAGTGCTAGGTAAGCAGGGACTCACTGAAGTCCATGCAGTTCTGCTGCTGCCCTGTGCATTGTCTGTCTCTCCCTGAATGCCTCTGTGCCAGCTCTCACAGTAGAGTCCTTGGTCTATAGTGATAAAGGGTGAGTTGACCCAGAATATTTTGGAATCTTTGGTTCCAGAGAATCTAGAGGTCAGATGATGATGTGAGCTGGTGTAGTGCCATTAAAGTTGAGGTTGATTTACATCTGAGGGTCTGTCTTAGATGTTTGAATTCTGAATGGAGAAGAGCTACAAAAATGATTTGAGGTCTGGAAAACATGTATTACAATGAGAGATGTAAGGAACTCAAGCTGCATAACCTATCAAAAGGGTGATTCAATCATGTTCCTTAGGTATCTGACATGAAGATATCTGACATGAAGGGAGCTTTTAAGATAGCAGACCATAGTGTAAGGTCTAATGGCTAGAAGCTGGGAAAAATTCAAATCAGAAATAAGATGCCACTTTTTAACAGTGAAGGTAATTGGAACCATGGGAGCCAAGGGAAGTGGGAAATCGTTATCATTTCAAATCTTCAAATTGAGATAAAATGGCTTTCTGATAAAATATATGCAGTACTTCATCCACAAGGTACTGGACTCAGTAGTGTTCACTGATGTCTACTGAAGAATAATTCCTTCCACTTCAGGAATTACCAGGTGGAATTCTATGACCTGAGTTATGCAGGATTTGATTATCACAGTTGTCCCATGTGGCCTTAAAACCTATGAATCTTAGACTACTAATCCACTGCTCCAGAGTTCATAGCCTTTATCCTAGATATCGGGTACTTCCACTCTCCTGCTTTTGGTAGAAACTAAGTAGTACACAATCATACCAACAAAAGAGGCTAATTAAACCATAACGTACATACAATAGCTTGTTTCTGTTATGAGTTTGCACTGCACTTTTAAATGATGAGATGGCCCCCCTCTCTGTTGCCATATGCAGCCTGTTGCAGAGGGAACAGACACTGGGCACTCCCTCATGTGGCCCTTACTTTAGTTCTTTCTTGGATTTGCTCCTTTTACTATAAAATGAAGGTCATTCTGACTGAAAGGGTACAGATGCCCATCATGTATGGATAAACCATAACAAAATCTTGTTGGAATCTCATGAAAGGCTTGGTTTGAGGTCAAAGGTATGGCCCATTTTTTACTTTATCCTAATTGGTTCACCCATCTCTGCTCGATACTTCTCCTTCCCAGAATCCATTGCTGACATGCTATGAGTCTTAAGAGAAGTGCCTGGAAAGTATTGTCTCTCTGTTGCTCACAGTTTGCCCTGAATAAGCCAACATTTAGCATTCCTTCTGCTAAGAGGTAACTTTACATATCTGAAATGGGGCAGCTGGGGATTTTCATTTGAAACTCGGGGTTTGACTTGGGCTGACAATCCTTCCCAAAATGTTGCTTAGCTGCCAAGGTTATGGCCCCAACATTCCACCACAAAGACACTCTCCTGCTGCAGTAGAATGTGAGACAGAGGGTGTCTCCTGTGATTTGCTACACTGAAGCTGCTTCTTTTCCGTATAAAACCCGTTCCCCAAAAGAGTTTTTGAAAGGTGAAGAATGTCCACTTTTCCAGCAAAAAAAACTTGAAACAGTTTCACAGGATTTTTCTTTTTTCTCAAATAAATTGTTTTGAGATTTCCCATAAAACATAATTGGCATTTGTTGACCAGTTTTATTACATAGCCAGATAACATGAGAAGGAATGTGGTGCTCTCCAGGGCCTGGCAGATTTCATAGCAGCAATCAGCCCTGCAATTACTGCTGGTTGGAAGAGGCGCCACTCTCCTTCTCTGACCGCAAATCCCACTGCTCCCCAGGGGAGGATGTGGACCTAGCAGAGAGTGTGTGGCAGTGTGGATCTTGAAGACGTCATGAGGGAAGTGGGAGCCCTTTTTTGGGGGGGGCATATGCTGTACATCTAGAGGTGTCCTGAGAGCCACATGGAACTTGGAACATCTGTTGTTTTTCGGGTTGATAGCCTAGATTCCATAGGGAAGGGTGTCGGAGGAACAAACCCTTGAAGGAAAAATTAAGGAAACTTTGCGAGTAAGTCGTCATGAGTTTTCTGAGCCTCCAACTGTTAAAAATCTATGACGGAGGAACCTGTAGTCCCCTTTTTAAGAGTTAGAAGCTCTTTTTTTAAAAAATGCATTTTCCCATGTGGGCCCATTTGTATGTTAGTTATATCTGAGTTCCACTTAAATGTCCCAGCTGTGATCAGTGCCCATTGTGCAAATGCATATTAAGATACAGTTCCTGCCCAAGGAGCTTACAGTGTAAATGGACAAAAAGTAGAACTAGTCTCATTTTACAGATGGCAAACTGAGCCCGGAGAGATTCAATGATTTGCCCAAGGTCACAGAGGCTATCAGTTCCTGGCTCTGCCGCAGAGTGCCAGCCTCCCAAGTGGTAGTCCAGTGCCTTAACTGCACAACCAGCCTCCATCGTTATAGAAATAACTTGGTTTGGCAGCACACCAAGTAGGGGCTCTTAGCTTGCATAGAGCATTTGGAAACAGTAAGTTGCTACATCTGTGGGGACACAAGCCATAGAGTTGTAGGGCCCTATGCAAAAAGTCATTCTTCTGGGAAAAACCTTTCTTTAACTTTGGTAATTGAGCTATATCTTCCAGCCATCTACATCATTTTGAGCCATGTCTGTTTCCTACTTTCATATTTAAAGTGTTTAAACTTACTGTTCTGCCTTGTATGTTAAAATCAATATCTGAGTAATTAAACACAAGAGAACAATGAACAGTTTAATTATCCTTGAAGTTTGGAGACTATTAGCTATTAAAACTAAATAGGAACAACTGCTTGAGCCAAACTTTTTTGTTTATAAGTTACAATTTGGCAAAAGTACAGATCTAACTTGAGCATGTATTTGGATTGAGCAATACAGAACTGTTAGGAAAATCTGAACCCATCCACAACAATTGTTTTTAGTTGAAGTCAGTCACATGAATGTTGTGCTAACAACCTTTGTAGGCAGTCAGCTAGAAGTTGTCCTAAACAGTTTTCTTATAATAAGTAACACTGTGGGCCCAACCCTGCACTCCTTCACTTTGACACTGATGTAAGTCTGTAGGCCCTACACTGAGGTTTTGCAGAGCTCTTAGCTTAGGATAAAGATATTTATGTAAAAAGAACGAGGAGTACTTGTGGCACCTTAGAGATTAACAAATTTATTTGAGCATAAGCTTTCGTGCCTCTAGGTGGCAGTATGATAAGGTTAACTAGGTCCTGTTCCAACTAGCTTCTTCACAGGCAGTATTATGTTTATGATAGTGTAATGTAAGCTTTGTGTGTGGAGGATGTTTTTATATTACTGCATTTCACTTTCATACTTCTGGGGTAAAACATATAGATTATGAAATGTGAGTTGGTATGTGCATACCATTTTGGAACAGAATAAACTAACCTGCTACTGCAATACTATATGTTACATGACAGTTTTACTAAGTCATAGGGAGGGAAATCATAAGTGATTTTAATCTCTTTCAAATATGACTCCAACCAGACACCTCATGGTTGGTTTTTATATCTATTCACTCCATAAGATTCAAAATATTTCTATTATCTTTCAGGGTCTATCTTCATTTCTTCCTTATAAATCCCTATTCTCAGGGATTTATCACAAGTTCACCCATGACTGAAACAATATGTAAATGTAATGGTAATATTTTATATTTGAAATAGTGTTTAGACTAATTTTGGCATTTTTATTCCCGTAATATTTCTACATATGTTGTTTCATACATAGCCAGCTTTCCTTGGTGTAGAAAAGGAATTAACTTTCTGTGAAGGAGGAACCTCACATGAAATAAGAGAAGAGAAATACGCCCAATCCACACTCCCACAACAAACCCCGGTTCTGGACCTAAACTCAGTTCTAAACTGAAACACAATCTTGCCATGGGCTAAATCCAAATACTTACTCCAAACACTGCAATGTCAGGAAAAGATCCAGATTTCTAACTGTGTTCAGAATTAGAGTGAGCTTCTCCTCCCTCCAAGCTCAAGCCAATTTATTCCTGGTAAAAGGGCCAAAGTGGCACAAGGAAGCCCTGAAAGTCCTGGTTCCAGCCAGGAGAGAATTCCCCCAGTTCAAACACTATGGAGACAGCTGCAAGGATGCCTTCCAAAGGGGCAAGCTAGGGGCAGAGGGTTGCAATATTCAGCACTATGGAGAATCTGGGAAATGCTGTGACTCATTCTATAGACAGTGAAGTCTGCCCTAACTTAGACAGGCCCCCAGGACTGTCCAAGTCACTGTGGCAGCCTGTAGAAGGTTTCAGAGTAGCAGCCGTGTTAGTCTGTATCCGCAAAAATAACAGGAGTACTTGTGGCACCTTAGAGACTAACAAATTTATTAGAGCATAAGCTTTCGTGGGCTACAACCCAGAAGGGATTCCAATCACTCCCTTTAGCTGAGCGTGGTTCTGCTGTGGCCTGCCTCAGTTTCTCCTTATGGAGGGGACAAGCTCACTTCAGTGAGCTTCAGTCAAAGAGAAGCCAAATACTATACAGCAATATATCTCCCTATAAGGAAGCCTTCTGACAGGAGTACTTGTACAAGGATTTAAAGGCTCTTACCTTAGAGCCCAGATAAAACTTAAATGCCCCCAAAGAAAAGTCTCCAGGTTCCATCAGCAACCCCTTGTGCCCAGAGAGGTCTGCAGTCTTTGCCCTGTTTGCTCAGGATCTCTCCCAGGCCTCTCACAGGTCCATTCATGGGGGAACGACTTACCTTTGGCTTCACAATCAGGATATAGTTTCAGAATTCAAGGCAAAGAGGATACGCGGGGTCCCACAGAATAACAATGGGGACAGTAATTATGTCAACATAAGTGCTAGAACTAAGGGTGCTGGGCGACATCCCAGAGTCCCTAGCAGCCCCCTTGAAATGTGGCCACATTAGCCCTAGGAACCATGGTTCACCGTGGGAAAACCTTACTGCCTGCCCTGTGCCTAGAGCACTAATGCCTAGCTCAGGCTCCCTAGGAGCTTCCCTCCACTGAAGCTTCCATTCTTCTCAGGAATTGTTTTCCATCTGAGCTCTCCTAAGCCTTTTATTAGGCCCAGGTGCTCCTTACTTAATTAGGTGCCTTCCCGCTACTTAGGCAGCTAACTATGCCCAAGTGGACTAGGGTTGGCTCCTTCCCTTCAGAGGAGCCTGTCACACATAGGCTGGGGATCTGACTCCCTTCCAAGGTCAGCCCTGTGACAGGGCTGCTGCAGCCCCTAGAGTGTCCCAGTATCAGGAGGCCAGCATGGTTGCTTAAAGCCACTGTAGTCCCCATCCTTCTTTGGGCTGTGAGTTCTCTGTTATGCCTGTAAGTGGTGCAGCACAGAATCTAACCCTTGGGGGTTTTGGTTAGGTCCCTGGACAGAGATGTAGGGTTCTGCTCTCTGAGGGCTGGTCTACGCATAAACTTACGCCAATTTAACTAAACTGGTTTCCTCAAAGTGATTTGGGTGTAAATCTGTGTATAGCCACTCCTATTTCAGAATGAAAGTAACTTGAGTTGCTTTAGCTAAAAGCATGTCTGTGTGGGGAGACTTATTTTGGAATAAATGTGTCTCAAGTCAATTAGGCTAAAGTTGGTAACAAACCAGCTTTACCTAAATTGACCTTAGCCACCTTTATTATGAAATAAAAGATTCTTCTCAATCCAGTGCTGCTCCAGGAAATGCTCAGATGACTGTCCTCCCTCTGGATAAATTAATGGAAATATTTCATTGCTAGTACATTTTTTTTGCTGAATTGAATGCCTGTTAAAGGAATCTGTTTGCTCTGAGTACCGTTGTTGGACTTAGTGGCTCATGCTTAGAATTATGCTGGAGTTGAGTTGTTCCACTGGAATCTCTACTTCTTTTATTTTCAGCCACAAAATGCACCAAAACCTCTGTATTCCACCCACATTTCTGTCCAAAAGCTGGGCAGACTATGCCATAATCACAACCTCACATCATGTTATAATGAATACATTGATACCCTATGAAACCCCAGATGGATTAGCTTTCTTGTACTGAATTTTATTGTTATCAAATCTGATTAGTGCTATGGAACCCTGCAGCATGGGGAAAGCTGGGTCAAATACTAAATGAACTCAGTGGTAAAGCTCAGAGGGTGGGGGCGGGGAATGGATGACAAGAGTCTGTGTGTGGTGTCCTCTTGATGAAGCAATATGCAGCAATTTTTTAGGGATGACAGAAGACAGGGTGAGGGCAAGATCTCCTGATGGATCATCCAATCCATCCTGCACAAACAAGGAAGTGGGGACAGAAATCTTCTACCTCTTGAAGAGCACCAGGGAGCCATCAGACAGTAAGTATGAAGCATGGAGCACTGCCAATATATGCTCATTGAGACAGTGGTTCACCCCACTCAAGAGGCACCCTGTTGATTGTGCAGTATGGCTGAAGCTTCTAGAGGTTTTTAAAGGTCGGCCCTGGTGGAGACCCGTGCAGTAATCCAACCTGGGAGTGACAATATCATAGATCACTGGGGCAAGGTCAACACCAGAGAGGCAGCATCTCCGTTATCTGAAACTCTGCGAATGAAAAGGCCTGAGGTTCTAGGAGCAGCAATGGATCTGGAACAATCCTGAGGCTGTGGAATGTGCACCTGGATTTCAGGGGTACCTAGTGCCTCCTGTGAGGTGCAGAGGACTCTCTAATCCCATTTACTGCAGTGGGATTTGGGGGCCTTCCAAAGAGCAAAGGATATGCTCAGCACCTCAAAAACCAGGTCCTTTATCAACAAAGGCTGGACTCTCCTCCACTCCAAATAAAAGGGGCCAGCTTCTTGGCTCTGCCTAAGTCAATGGTGCTAAGGGGACTTCAGGCTGCCTCAGACAATCTTGGTGTGTAAAGAGGCACAGGTCAATGGCATGCCAGTGGGGGAAAAGATGTGGCCAGAGTGCACAGTACTTTGACTCTTCTAAATTACACCAGCGGCTATTTTATCTTCCAGCAGCTTTTGGATTGGAGGACTAAAAATGTAACTTAGAGCTACCTTTTTCTACATCTCCTCAGCTCACACAGCCCTGGCCCATTGTTTTCTATGCTTCTCTCTGCTGGTCAGTACAGAGTGAAAGAATCATAGAAGTGAAAAATAGAAAAGCCCTATTAGTTCATCTATTTCACCTCCCTGATAATGCAGGATTATTCCTTGCTTTCTCTATTTTGTGTTCAGTCCAGTTTTTTTATGGAAACATCCTTTCTCTCTGGTCTGGAATGAGCTTCAGGAAGCTTACTCTCATCCATGTCCTCACTTCCATTAGACACTGGAAAGAATAAGTAGATGTTGACATATTATAATTTGATGGTGGGTGAATGGGATCTGAAGAATATAAATGCCAAAAAAAGAAATAACCAGCCAAATGTTCTCATTCACACCACTGCAGCCCTACTGGAGTCCGAGGGGTTGTTTGCTTATTTATTAAATACATATGTTTTAGGGAGACTATGATCTACAGAAAGCGTTCCAATTTGGGACCCAAGGGCAAACTCCTCCTTTCAAGTCTACACAGCCAATCTACACTCTGATACTCTGCCCTTCCTATGGGATTTCTGTGCATAGAGGGAGAGTGAAACATCATAGTCAAACCCCACCAGGTGTACCTGAGAAATTTTCCATTACCCTTTCTTCCTTGGGAATCAGCAACATGGAACAGGAAATTAGCAATAATTAACATTGCTTGTGTTTTTTAAAAAAAAACATACTGTTTAAAAAAAACGCAAATATCTTTAGCTAAGCATGATGTCTTACACAGCAAACAGACAGTTGTACCAATATTAGCATGACTTAATATCTCAAAGGAATGGGGGTATGCGTGTCACACCCAACACTGTGAGAAAGAGCAACATTTTAGAAAATACTTCATTTCCATTCTTCTGATGTGTGTGATCTTGGATCACCCCTCTAGATTCTCCTCCTTATTTTTTTCAGCCAGCGTAGTCATTTTCAATAAGGTTCACCAAGGATTTGTGCTTTTGAAGGTCCCAAATGGCTTAAATCACTCCTAGCACAAATGCACTCTATTGTGGAAACTGAAACCTGCCGCACCATAAGGTGATCTGTTTATTAGAACCAGATATCCCTTCACGTCTGCATTTCCAAGCAGCAACACAGTATGGTTTGAGTTAGCCTGGTATAAGAATGTAGATGTAGATATAGCTCTAAATATAGGGATATTTACAGAGCCAGGTTCTGCCTAGCCCTTGTATGGATGCAGGATATATACAGTCTTCTCTCCCTTGCAGATCCTACATAACAGCTAGGCACAATTGCTGTCTTTGCACACCAAGGACTGCAGGGTCTGCTTTCTTCCTGTCATCCTAGGAAACCACATTGTCCCAATGCTGTGGTTGTACAGATGCATAAAACAGCCTTGTGCACTGAGACGGGGGATCCATGGTGACCCCGGAAGGTCAGATCACATGGGGTGTTTGAGACAGAATAGAGAAAGGGCCATGGGATCTTGACTATATGGATCCAGAGGCACAACTATTTCAGCCTCCTTACTGGGATAGTGGCCACAGAAGGGCTGTGCTACTGCCGGGGTGAAATCTATCTCACCAGCTTCTGCATGGTGCCCCATGCAAAACCAATTGAACAGGGCCTTGTGCAGGATGGATATAGTCAATCTCTTTAGGTTTATATTATATTCTATTATTAAATAATTAGAAAGCCTTTCGTGGAGCAGACAGAGGGAAAGAGGCAAATGGCAACTCCAGAGATATGTAAGTAGCGAGACGCATATGAGGACCTATTAATGGATAAAACACTGATTTAGCAGAAGTGTGAGAAGAAATCTGACCTGCAGCAAGTCACACACACACAATAGAGATGATCACCACATAGATTCTGTTCTGGTCACAACCAGAGATCCACTTCATTTTCCAGGTCTAATTTATACATCTTCACAAGGTCAAAATGTAGGCCTCCGTGTGCATGTTTCCTAAGGAATTACAGTTGGAACCTAGTCACACTGTCCTAACGCAATTTGATAAGTTTGCAAAGACAAGATGAGAATCCTATGAGAATCCTATGAGAAAAAGCTGATCCATGTGGGTTTTCAGCAGAATTACGTTCAGATCCCGTTGAAGATAGTTCATAGCTATGTAACTCCGAGAAAAACAAACATTGAGCTTTACCACGGAGTTCATTTAGTATTTGACCCAGCTTTCCTAATGCTTCAGGGTTCTGTAGCGCTAATCAGAATTGATAACAATATCATTCAGTACAAGAAAGCTAATACGGTTGGGGTTTCCCAAGATTTACATTAGGATCTTAATTCATTACTTACATTATCTTTGACTAGAGCCAATGCTACTAGAGAAATTTCAACAACACTTTGACACTATGTGCCAATGTAATTTCCATGTGAATATACTTGATATGATATATGTATGTAGTTTTAGTGTGAATTTCATTTCCCTAGAGGTAGAGATCTCCACAGATGGAGTGGTATCATTCATGAAATAAATTGCAGAACCATTTGTTAAATTGCATTTTTCATGCATCTTTGATTGAATCACATGCACTGACCACTTATCTCTTTCTGTCAGGATTATTTCTAATACTGCAAACCTCAGAGCTCACTCAAATGTCCACAGTTGTTGTTTTTTTTAACACAAAAATATTTTCTCCCCGCCTCCAAATGTAATACCCCCAAATTGCATACACATTGGACGTTTGGTCCTGGACTAATGACAGATTTAAGATCAGATATCTGGCCATCCATTATGGTAAAACTGTTGCTTTATGTGAACGACAAACTGGGAATCTGTCCCTTCCATTGCCATAGATCCCATGTTTCTAGATCTTGTATGTAAATAACAAGATAGTGAACCTTACAAATGCAACATTTGGTATAGAAAAGCCACTTTTGATCATTTGTAGGGGCTTCTAAATTGTATTGCTTATAATTTCTCTCCCTTAGAATCTGCACATTTGGACTCATGGTATCAAAGGGGATGGGGCTAAAGACACTATAATTTATAACTCTCTAAAATATCTCTAAAATAGTTTTTATGTAAATTATAATGGGGTGTTGATCTAACTCTGATCTATGTGTGAATATCTCATTTACCTCCTTGGTAAATCCACAATGGGTGGATTATGTAGTCCTCAGGCAGACTGAACAAAATTAAAAATGGGCCTGTGACACTGCCAGCTCATACCGAGGTTCCCATGTCTCAACTGAACACTGACAAGTACATAGCTGGATCAGTCTTGTTCACTCTATGTTAATATTGTTAAAATAGGTATTAGAATTATAAGAATGTATTTAGTGTTTAGACTTTATGGAATGCTTGTGAGTTGCTGCATGCATTAATCTCACTTATAATATCTGTATCCCATCTTATAAGGTAATATTTGAGTGTTTGCATTGTAACTGTGTAAATCATTAGACAGGAGAGAGAAACTGAGTAGTGCAAAATGCTGACCTCCAACAGAAGGGGTTATGTGGTATTATGGTCTACAGCTGACAGACTAGAGTGGAACGTTAAAAAGGACAAAAGACTTTGTTGTTTACTCTTCCCCTCCACCATGAAGATAAGTCTTGCAAGTGAATTCCTCCCATCAGCTGAGTTTGAAGCTCAAAGCAGAAGGGGATAAGGGAATAAAAACCCTGAACAAGGAAGAACTGTACAGTAGAACCTTAGAGTTATGAACACCAGAGCTACAAACTGACCGGTCAACCACACACCTCATTTGGAACCAGAAATATGCTATCAGGCAGCCACAGAGACAAAACAAAAAGCAAATACAGTACAGTACTGTGTTAAACATAAACTATTAAAAAAATAAAGGGAAAGTTTAAAAAAAAAGATTTAACAAGGTAAGGAAATGTTTCTGTATTAGCTTCATTTAAATTGAGATGGTTACTATGCAAAAGAAAACGCTGCTTTTAAAGTTTCAAAGCTGTATTAAGTCAATGTTCAGTTGTAAACTTTTGAAAGAACAACCATAACATTTCGTTCAGAGTTATGAACATTTCAGAGTTATGAACAACCTCCATTCCCACGGTGTTTGTAACTCTGAGGTTCCACTGTATCTTTATGCTACTTGGACTCTAGGGAACAAGGATACTAGGCATAAGCAAAAGATTCCAAATTCTTAGCCTGGGTTAGCCCTAAAGGACATATAGAGCTTGCATATTATAGAAGCTTCTGTTACTTTTTGAAATTTAAAGATTGGAACTCATTTGTGTGTATATACGTTTACCTGCTTTAACCTTGTAAATAACTCTCGTTTCCTTTTCCTAGTTAATAAATCTTTAGATAATTAATTATAGGATTGGCTACAAGAGTTGTGTCTGGTGTGGGATCTGAAGTGCAATTGACCTGTGATAAATGACTGGTACCTTGGCACTGTGAGTAACCTAAATATTGCTGTGATCCTTGAGTCAGGGGCTATCTATCACAAAGGTAGGCTTACCTAGATGGCAAGACAGATTGGAGTACCCAAAGGGACTGTCTGTGACTGCATGTTAAGGCTGTTACAGTGCTGAGGAGTTTCTACTTGATAATTGATTAGTGAAATCTAAGGGCAAGTCTACACTATGAAATTAAGTCAGTCTAAGTTATGTCGACGTACAGTCACCACAGGACTGGCACTGGCCCTAAGGTAAATTGAGTTTGAGACCCCTGCTCTTGAGACACTGTAGGACAGCTTGACATAGCCCTCTTTAAGAATTAGACTGAACTCCCTGATTTAATTAGATTAAGGAGGATATGAATTTTTACTAAATTAACAAGTCTCTTCTGTTTCAATACTTTAGCGGAAGAAGCCAATGTAGCCATACACTTACAGGCCAAAAAATTCATAGGTTCGTTGCTATCTGTTACAATGTCTTTTCTCCGCTCTAAAATCATTCAGAAGTTGATGGGGAAAAGACAACAGCATCTAAGCAAAGGCTTCCTTTAGAAGGCTAAACTTTAATCTTCAGACTCTGGAGCCATGTTGAAAATCTCCTTTAGCCCCAGAATGCAGTGAAAGTGCTCAGTTACAGCTGTGAGGAGAACAGAAATTCTGCTCTGTGAAGGATTTTGAAATCTGACATTTCCAATTTGAATGAAACCTGAAAGCAGTGGAATTCTCCACAAAATAACATTAAAATAAATAAATATTTATTTACAATGGATCAGTTGAAGCATTTAATTTAGATTTCAACTTTATATATATAGTATTATAATGTAATACAACATTTTAAAAATTCAAACATGAAAAGTAATTTCAAAACTGAAATGTTTCATTCTGAAAATGTCAAAATGAAACATGGTCGAATTCCCCCCAGCCCCACTCAGTTTTCTCCTAAATAAAATTTTTGCAAAATCACCTCAGTTTTTTGAAGCATTTTGATTTTGAACTGCATTTTCCAGTGGAATACTGTTTCATCAAAGTTTTACCAACCAGCTAGACAGTATGCAGACTTGAAAAGTTATCTTTTTTCTTAATATGCCTCAATATTGTCTGTCATGATTGATAACAGAGTGAAATATACTTGATAGGATCTAGTAAACTACTCTTTCCACATTGCGCTTTTGCGTCAATGACAGCTACAAAAGCTTTACTGGCATCCATTTCCTGCATAAATCACTTGCGAACCTACATGATTCCTTTACTTCAAATATATTTTATTTTGATCAAACAAAATTAGAATGTGCAAATAAATGGAAATGTAATATGACACCACTTAAAAGCAGTTTTAGAGAGACAGCATGATCTAGTGGGTAGGACATTAGACTTGTGAGTCAAAAGAGGTGGGGTCTGTTCCATCTCTGCCACTGATTTGCTGTGTGAACTTGGCCAAGTCACTTCACCTCTATTCTTTCCTCCCACGATTTTCCTGTCTTGTCTAATCACACTGTAAGCTCTTTGGGATAGAGACTCTCTTACTATGTGTCTGTAAAGCATCTAGCACCATGGGGCCTTGATCTCAGTTGAGTCCTCTAAGTGCTACAGTAATACAGTAAGTTGTCATAATAAAAGTCTTAACTGGTCTTATTAATAAATATCATGCTTCTTTATATTGTAAAGTGGAATTACTTACTTTGTCACAAAGATACAGCCCAAAGCAAGGATCAGCATATACCTGGGAACTAATTTTGGCTAAGGGTAACTACAGTTCTCTTTGCTCCCCTCCCCATCTTTCCCCTGGGGAGAAGTAATTTACTGATGACCTATATCAGTAGCAAATTACTACCACCGCCATACTGGCTCTGCTGTGTTGGTCATTGAGGCAGTAGAGTCAAGGCTGTTCAGTTCCCTGCCCCTCCTCCTGCCCATTCCCCACCCACCTGCTCTGGGAAAGGAATAAGATGGGGTCTAGCTCTGCTTCCTGTTGCCCCAGACCCAAGGGACAGGTAGTCCATGAAGGGGTGTAGGTGGAATTCTTACTCCCCTGTATGTGCATAGTCCATGTCATAACCTAGAGCAAAGAATGTAGCACAGGTGTGTTAGGATTACCACCTTAGAACGAGATTCTTCTGAGACATTCAATTAATTTATTTTGCATTAATATTCCAAACAGCATGTATTCATCCTCTCCAGATTCCCAAGTGTTTTAGAATCCTGTTAAAGAATAGCCACCCCTCACCAGGTCTGATTCTTCTGTTTTAAGAAGAACTAACTAGAACTGTGATGTTTATCTCAGTCTCTGAAAAGGAGAGATTTCTGCAGATAGTATGAAAGCCCAATGGTATTCTAAAACACAAGAATAAAAATGTATATCTTAGCTCTTATCAGACCAGTCACATCAGAAAAGAGTTTGGAATCTGTAATCAGAATTTCTTTTATTGGGAATTAAGGCTCCAGTATTTTTTATAGCTGAACCCCATGTTTTGTTTTGTTTTTTTGTTGGCGACCATATTTGAGAGTCAACACATTAAATATGTTGACTAGGGAGATGGTGTGACTTTTCTGTAAGGACATCAAAAGAAAATGAATAATTATGGGGTTGATGTTAACCTGTGTGATTCAAATACAGCCTAATCCAAAACCCACTGTAGTGAATTGATTTCAATGAGCTTGGATCTAGCCAATAATAATGCTGTATCTGATTCATGCTTCCTGAATATGAATAGTTTATTTCCTGGGAGAAAGTTTGGATATATGTATAATTATTTCTGCTTGGAATTTTAAATTTAATTTCATATCCAGAAAAGTTGTATCATTTCAAGAGGAAATGTTGCCAGTTGTGTACCTGTAGTGTTCTTATTAATTAATGAAACATCATAAACTACCACTGTGTAGATTTGTTCCTAGTTTTCTTTATATATATATAAAGTCTTCACCTGAGATGTTAGAGACAAAATCATTGTAATACGGCTATTTGAAACCAAGTTTACCTTTAGATACACCTCTGTTTTGTCAAAATTGTGAATAAACACACACACCTTCCCTCACCTTTTTATTACAAGAGAGGACATAGCTGGGGCCATGCTGATCAGCTAAAGACTTTCCTCTGTTCCCTGCTACCAGGAAGAATGCAAGGAGATGATTTATCTTCTCCATAAAAATTGCAGACAACGTTGTATGGAATTCATGCCCTATAAAGAAAGCCTGCTGAAAGGTCTGTATCATTCAGCAGATGTGGGAAACAATCCTGAAAGTTTATTGTCAGTTCAAAGTTTGTTGGACAATCTACAGCCCCTAAATTCACCAGGATTTCATGAAATAGTGCAGACACAGTGTAGCTTTTGGTACCTGATTGCAAAATTGGTCAGTGGAAAGGATACATCATGTTCCTGACATCACACACACTGCTTCCAGAAGATGGCCCATCCCCTTGATGAGAGCTAGTTATGCCAGAAAACTTTTTCTGAAGCTCATCATGAATGTTATTTTAATGATGGTCACTATGGAACCAAATAGAGGGTGCACTGTTAGCATTATATAAAGATCAACTCATTATATTAAGACCAAGTAGCGATTGAGTATGGCAGTGTTGAATTTTTCTTACCTTCTATTTCGGCTTCACCTTAAGAGCTATACATTTGGGAAACTTACAACTTATAGCCTTGTTTCCTGCACTATCCTTATTTCAATATCCCATCTTGGACTGAATCATGGCAGCTTCACCAGGTTCGCTGACTGGCGGTTCGTCCACAGGGCCCAACTCAACTGCATTCCCCTCAACGGAGCCATCCACCATGGCAACCGGGACAAGTGCTGCAGGAAGTGCGGCTACGCAAACGAGACCCTGCCCCACATCCTGTGTGGATGCAAACAGCACTCCGGAGCCTGGTGGGACCGCCACAACGCCATCCAGAACCGGCTGGTGAAAGCCATCCCGCCGTCCCTGGGGAAGATCACCCCCAACTCCACCATCCCCGGGACAGACAGCAGACTGCGACCTGACATCGTCATGACAGACGCAGAAAAGAAGAAGATCCTCATCGTAGATGTCAGGGTGCCTTTTGAAAATCGGTCACCAGCCCTCCACGAGGCCCAAGCACGGAAGGCGTCAAAGTACACCCCGCTGGCCGAGACCCTGAGAGCCCAGGGCTACAAGGTCCAGATACACGCCCTGATTGTGGGAGCCCTGGGCTCGTGGGACCCCCACAACAAGCTGGTTCTGAAAGCGTGTGGAGTCGGTCGAGGCTACGCCCGGCTCATGAGACAACTCATGGTGTCCGACACCATCAGATGGTCCAGAGACATTTATACAGAACACATCACAGGACACAGTCAATACCACACTGAGTAACTGAGACCGCCGACCAGGGAAATAACCCACTTCCTTCCCTGACGGATCAAGGGACGCACCCCACCCATGTACTTATCCGCTACACCAATACTGACTTGGACTCCTTATTCATTCCATGGGTGGCGTACCCGAGCCCACTTATCCACTGACACTTTAAAAACCCTTGCACCCCAATCTGGGTCTATGCAGGTTATACGATATGTATGTATCTTTTCATCCTTGCAAACGATACCTGTAACCCCCCATAACCGAAGCCTGACCCCAGATGTACAGTACCTTGCCTCTTAACTCGTGTATATTTCATTTTAAACATTCACTTTAATAAAAATTTTAATAAATGGAAGCAAGTGCTTATTATGTGCTTGAAAAACTGTATGAATTTATCCAAGAGTTTTACTCCTTCCAGTAACACAACAGTTTGGCAGCACAGATCCTGTATGACATGCCACAGTCTCCGAAGAGCAAAGAAATACATCAGTCAATCTTTCCCCTGAATTATATGCTGAGTGTTGTTTTTGGCTTAACCTACCCTCTTCACTTTTTCTTCAAGCAATGTTCTTTCTTTTTATTTTTGGTGTCTCTTGTATATCTTACATATGGTTAACCATTGAAATCTCATTTCTGGCTGTGACATTATCTGATTAAAATAGGACCATATAGATCATTGTTGCAATCACTGTTATAGATTTGCAACAAATCTTGTACAAAGGCTGTCAAATGAGGTGTCCATGAAAAGGTTATGATTTGCTGGTTATGATTATGCTATCTGTATGCATGTATCATTTTTGTATTTGAAGTTATGAGTATTGGCTCTATACTTGGATTTTAAAATGTTTGCCCCTGGGGTAACGCCCACAAGGTAGCTAGCCAGCACATCTTGGAGGTACTATTCAAATTGAGTGGCCCATCAAAAGAACATTTAACTGACAATGGACCATGGGAGATACCTATCTACACTTTATGGAATTTCCTGCTGTGACTAGGGAAATGAATGGACATGTGACTTGACCATGTGACTCCAAACTCCATCTTGTTACTGTAATTTTCCACAACAAGAACAATGGGATTCCCTCCACATGGCAGAAACTATAAAAGGCCCTGGAAACACCGCCACTTTGCCTCTTTCTTGCCCAAACCTCTGGACTATACTAATGGGAGCATTCTAACCAAGGGACTGAGGTCTTTCCAATGATTTGGAAGCAACCAGAGACTTGATTTAAGCCAGCAGTTTATTCCATCACTGCTACAAGCCTGAACCAAGAACTTTGCAATTACTGTATGTATTTGATTCCTTTAACCAATTTTAGCTCTCATCTTTCTTTCTTTCTTTCTTTCTTTCTTTCTTTCTTTCTTTCAATAAATCTCTAGATTTAGAAAATCATCAGAGTGATTTTCGAGGTAAGATTTAAGTTATGTATTGACTTGGGTGCGTGGCTGGTCCTTTGGGATCAGAAGAACTTTTCATTTGATGAGACTGGTTGTAAAGAACCACTCATCTCTGAATCCAGTGTTTTTGGTGGTGATAAAAGAACCTGAATACCCAAGGAAACTGCTTTTATGACTTCTTGTTAGCCAGTGGGGTGAAAAAGGAGTTTACTTTTGTGGCTGGTTTGGTATATCTTATGGGAGACTAACCACCAGTTTTGGGTTGTGTTTGCCCTATTTTTCAACAGTTTGTCCTGAATTTGGCATTCTCAGTTGTGACCCACTAAGGTACGGTTACACTGACGTATTCATATTCCAGTTCCAGTTGCCCTGTTTCTGTGCCCTTCGTGGTAGCCAGCGTTTGTTGTGTTGTTTGGCATTTATGATCTTCTAGGCTAGGAGGCCCCCGTCAGTTTCAACACAAGATGTTTTATTAATTATTATTATTATTATTTTATTATCGTTGGAGTGAACTTGGCTGCAAAAGGATTTTCTTTTTTAATATCAGCCAATGTGGCAGCACTTTCGCACAGACCAGCATTCCCTACCCACAACACGGCCTCTGATCTACTAGCGGAGTGGCTGCGACCCAGCGAGATAGTCAACACTACTTTTGGGCATGGACAGTAGAGAAGCGACTCATTATCGCCGGCCTAAGCGCCTCCTGCAGAGACCCAGCTCAAAACATACTGCGGTCTCCCTTCCGAGCAGAAGAGCAGAGGTTGCTCCAGAAACGAGGCTTCCATGTCACTGGTACTGTCCGACAAGTGAAACATCAAACAGACTTGGGAGCAGGATAACATTGCAGTCACACGTGGCCCAGTTGGTTCAGAAAGCAGCCCTGCTCTCCAAAATATACTCCCCCACAGAGTAACCTGGCTGTTCACAACCTAGTTCAGACCTTTGAATACTATGTTTTCTCAGTATTGTTAACGGCTAAGGGACAGCCCCTTCCACACACAGTTTTGCGTTGCTTTACACTTCCTGTTGCTCCCTATTTTGTAGCCAATATTGCATAACAAACCCAGGACCCTCATACACCTTGTGGGAACGTTTCTAGAGTCTAAACATCCATCGTTCAGGGACTGTAACATGGGCAGTACCTGGTTCCTCGCGCCGGGAAGCCGCGAGGTCACAGTTGCTGTGTGGGGCAGGCTGCACTACATTTCCACTTTCATTCCTCTTGTGCAAACAAAGCGGGATGCTCATTCCAGTGCTACGCACAGACGGGGAGGTACTAACCACCCGTTTAAACTAGGGAATTTATAAATCACAATGGTTCTTTCCCGAAGTAAGCGAAGAAAAGATCCCCGGGGCGCGATGACACAGTGAGAACTGGTTAACTGAAGAGTTACTTGCCCTTATAGCTTGCAAGAGATATGTCCAATAAAAACGTGGCTTAGAGTAAAATCAAGCCAATATGGTTGATCCCAGCAGGGAAAGCCTCTAAAACGTTAGGAAAGCGGAATATAGAAGAATTACTTTACTCGATAATCTGTTCTACAGGTAAAACACTTTAAAGTACTTTTCGACCATTAATATTGTCAGACGTTTACTCCCCATGTGCTTCTTATATATTTAGGGCAGCGGCAGTTCTAAACCTTTATTGCTAGGTATCGTCTCGAAAAGGTTTGTCTTGGAACTGGCAAAATGTGAGAGTTAGTGTGCTAGCTAGATTTGGAAAAGCACAGGGCAAAAATCCGTATTCGCTCAGCACACCACGAAATTCATTCGCCGTTAAGATAAATCTGAAAATAGGAATCAACACTTCAGGTAGAAAGTCCAACAGGTGAACAACAAACGCATGATTCCTGTTCAAATAATGCATCCTGCGCTTAAATGAGAATTTATGTGATTAGGTAAGAAGAATTTTGCATGCCATGTAATTTTGATGTCTGAACCCATCTGTAGAATAACAGAAGCTTTCAGTGAGTCATTGGACAAGTTCAAACGACATCTGACATATGATTAGAAAATCAGTGTGAGAAGTAACGAATACAAGTAAATTCGTGAAGAGATTTGTCTTCTTCGTAAGCGCTATTATGTAATGATTATCTAATGATGGAAGAATGTAAACCAGTGTCCAAATTCCATAGTTTATTCTAGAAACAAACACACACATCTAGCATATTACATTATTCATATATTATATATGTAGAATTTGCTGAATATATATAATGAAATATCCAGTAAATTTTCTCTTTCACACTTTCTCTTTCCATATATATGCAATATATAATTCCGTAGTGTGTGTGTAGTTTTTGATACTGTATGTACATATACAGTATAATACGTGTATAGGTATATACATACGTATATATACAACATTCGCATACATATTATAGGTGCATGTGTTAATAAATACAATATAATATATACAAAGCTTTATATATGCATAAATACATATAGATGAATACATACACTTCTAGGAACTATATATGGAAAAAATGAAATATCCAGTAAACTAAACACATGTAGATGTCACACAAAACATGAATAATGGTGGTTTTATAAGTATAATTGTTGTAAAACAGATGGTGAATGTATTTGACTCCTACTCATAATTTCCCAGTATTCCCAGCATTTCCCAGTATTCCCAGCCCGGCCCCACATGAGCATTGAAGCAAACAATTTCCATTTAAGCACTGTATATTTTCGAATTATGTTGGGATTTTATGGAAACAGCTGAAAATATCAGAGTCTGAAGCATAAACGACTTTCCCCTAACTATGTCTTTCCAAACAGAAAAAAGCTCTATAAAATCTAACGCAACAGGCCAAATCCTCCGTTTTACTCAGGCGAATATCCCGCAATGAAGGCAACGGGACAATGAGGAGCAGTGTTTGGAACAATATATGCTCCCAAATTACATCAGATTCTACGACCTCTCTCTCTAAACAGTGGTAAATGTCTCAAAACTCCTGCCATGTATTAAATAGCTGTGCCAAGCGGTGAAATTCAATAGATGTTTTCAAGGTACTAGAGGTCCGGGGTGAGGAGGCGGGGCTTTAAAAATAATTGCCTGTCCAGTTTGCTGCAAACTTAAAGTAAGAGGGCTCATCCAATATGAAAAGGACAGTCTCGGTAAGGAAAGGAGCGATGATCTTAGACCCCTACATTGTTATTTTGCAACACAACTACCAATCTTTTTATGATGTCCATAGGTTAGTTAACAAGGGGCATCTGGCCCTCTGGTCAATATCAGCAGCTTGCATTAAACCACCTCATGCACAACAGGGTTGTGCCAGGGGGTTATTCACGTGTGCACCCTGCATGGTGTCTGTTTACTTACCTAAAGCTCCAGGAACTTAGGTCTGAAGTCTCGTCTTGGTCTCTCTGAAAACTTGGCCCACCCAGTCCGAAGGAGAGACGCGTGAAGTAACTAACACCTACCAGCAAACAGCAGCGAGTTCCCTTTCCTTGTAGCGGAGTAGTGGAAAAGACACCGATATATTTATGTCAAAGTGGCAGCTGAAAGACACACACGCGCACTGCTGTCTGTACTGAATGGGGAATTCCACCCTCGCCGAATCGCGTAGCGCTCCATGTCAGGAGCGATCGGTTTTCTGCTAGGAGGGACATCGTCTCGCATCTCTCAGTTTAATAGATGTGCTTCAGCGCGCTGAGAGGCTGGCGCTGCTGGAAACCCAGCTGGCCACGCTTCCCGCAGCACTCGGGCTTCACACAAGCGCGCTTTGGCCAGGCAGCGGCAGCAGCCCCGCGCCTCGGGCCATGGCGAAGAGCTCACATTGAACTACCGTCACAGGCTGAAGCAGGCGACCACGGCCAGGAAGCTCGGGTCGCTCGGAGCTCCGGGCTGTGTTACGTTGAATGGTTGCCATTTAAAATCGAGTCAAGGTTAAAAAATACAGACAAAGGTTGAAACCAACCAGCACATGCATCGAAAGAAGCATGGCCCTGAGAGGTGGGAGAGAGGGATTAGCGCACGCAGTCCACATCCCACCCCAGGCCATGCTCACTGGATTGTCCGGCCTTTCATTCAGGTATGGGTCAGCCTACTACCGCCTGATCACCCCACCAGCCAGGGTGGCTTGCAGTGGGACCTGTCCGGGGCAGACATGTTTGAAACAGACACTTCTTGTTGTATTGATAAAGGGGTTAGCATCTTAACCCACACTAGGATAAATAAGGGGGCGGGAGATCATTCTTCTCCCCACCCCCTCCTGTTCAAATTAACCGCGAGCAGGAGCTCTGAGCAATTCACAACCATCCTGGGTTCAACTCTGAAGGAGGAGATGGGGGGAAAGATGCTAAGAAATAATCCCCAACTGATTCCGGAGGATCCGTCCGGAGTGAAAGAACCTGGAAGAGGACGGAGGAGGTTAAAGGGGGATGTTTCAAGAAGGAGAGGGTCCTTGTTAACTTGCTCTCATTTATGTCCTCATCCACCAATTATTCATTATTCTTATTATTACAATACATGGGCGGGAATTGGTTGGCTGGGCTGCCCTCTGAGCCCAATCTAGCCAATGGGAGGTTCGGGATGCTGGCCTGACCATCCCTCCTACCCATGAGTTGGAGCCTGGCATTCCCGCTCTCTGCGTTTTGATTTGCTCCCTAATTGACCTAAATAAAAAGCCTGTGAGTGACAAGGCTTCTCCAAGCCCCCGAGGCAGCGCGCACTCTCACACACACACACACAGCCAGCCCAGACCCCAGCACCACTGAACTCATTGCAAGTAATTGCCCTGCTTTCCCCGGACTAATCCCATTTGCCGTGCTGCTCGTCCAATCGGAGAATTACTCCTCGCTTGTAAAACGTTTAACTTGCATGACATTTTTATTTCGTGATTAGCGTTTTCGCGCAGAATCTGGCGCCTCGGATGGGCTCCCCCCCCCTTCCCCTCCTCTCCTAGCTGGCAGGAAATGATGGCAAACAGCGATCTGAAATGATTACTCCGGGAAAAAAAATCCTTTTATACCAGGAGAGCATCCATCGGGTTCCGCAGAGAAAGGAGGCGATTGCTCGTGCAGAGCGAGAGATCCCTTTCGCCTTGGAAACGGACTAGCGATCTAGACAGCGAGCATTCCCAGCCCCCACTGCTCTGCCCCATTATGCCGGACGAAGTCACCGACACCACCAATTCTGCCTCCGCCAGGGTCTCGTCTTTTTTTATCGAGAATTTGCTGGGGACCGAGGGGAAAGAGAGCCGAGAGGAGAGGACACAGGAGAGCACGGAGGATGGCCACAAAGAGACGCGGTCGCACAGCGGAATAGCCGGCAGCCATTGCGCGCAGGTCTGCTGCCAAGTCTCTCCTTTTGCGTTCAGTTCACAGACCTATCCTCTCAGGGAAAGTACAATGGAGTGGTACAGAAGAGCTCATGCTAGTTTTATAGGATGCACCAGTCCAGACAGTAAGTTTCCTTGCGGTTCTGTACTTGTTGTGTCTTGAGCAGCCCACTGGGGTCCAAAATGCTCTTTACTCGGCTAGAGCAAAAGGCAGCCCTGTAGCCATCTCTGGGTGTACCTGTCTCCCTGCAGAGAGAGAGGGAGCAGCTTTCAGTGCAGGCTGCACTCTGTATTTATGTGTCAGACCTATACTAGAGGACCAGAGGGGTTTTAGTTCCCAGATAATGTCATGTACATTTCTCCCCTGTATTGGAATATTTGCACAATCACCCTAAGAAATGGATTTCCAATGGGAGTCTACACTCTTCCCTCAGGCACAAAAAGAGAGAATGGAATGAATGGCAAAATGGCACTCGGAAGCAAGAGCTCCAACTCCTCTCTTCTTAAAATCCCTTCTCTCGCACTGGCTCATTGTTTCTAACCAGATCTGCCCAGAACAATTCTCAGAAAAATTATAAATTATAATTCAAATATCAGTCCCCCCTCCCTCCACATTCACACGCACGTTGAGCATCAGTCCTGTGGGCTGGTTTCAAAAAAATCCATATTTTAAAAGAAATAGAATAATCTGGAGCAAGAAATAAAATAGCGATGTAAAAGCAATCCCCTAGTACCTAAGGCCTGCACCGTCGTGCTTTGAATGCACCAAATAGCATTGGAGCAGACATTTAAATTCTAGTGCAGAAACTAACATCTGAAAAAGTTTGCAGGCTAGAGTCAGCTGTTCTGCTGAAAAAAAAAACTGTTACTTAGCACACGCCTCTGGACTACAGAGGGGAAGGTTATATGCTAGCGTTTCCATGACTGTGTCTTACGTGAAAGATGTGTTTGTACATCCTAGCAGGTCCCTTTTTACCAAAGGTGTGTTAATTCCTACATGGCCAGGCTCTTGTTTCAAAATTACACCTGGAAGCAGCCAACGTAAACCCTTTTCTTTTCTATAAACAGATATTTTTTTACAAAAAAAAACAAACAAACAAACAAACAAAAAACCCTGACGCCATTGGATAGTCTAAGATTTTCATTCCAACCTGAACCATTTTTAGAAGGCAGATTTAGGAGTTCCATTATTACATTTTGAATAATGCATTCAGTTTCGAAATACGAAATAAGTCAAGCTCCAAACGGGGCGAAATACTCCTCTACCTTAACACATACTGAGCCCCCTTCATTTCTTTGATGGAAATATCTGTAATTTCAGCCAGTGATAGACATATCTGTAATTTCTTTTACTATGGGCTATTGTTTGCATAATTTCTTAACCTAATGAGTTTTAGTTGTGTAGCTGAGTGCTTATTGGTCTGGACAATGATTCTTTCTGAAGGGAAAATATTTATCCGTGTCATGTGCTGCAAAGGATGATTCCCTGTAATATTCATCTGGCGAAATAGGGATGGACGTGGAAACAAGAAGAAGAGGGAGCGCAAGAAAGCAACTGCGCTGTGACACCACATTCTCAGCTCTCCGGGTTTGCTTTATTTGCTGCGGTGTGTCCCATCCCTCAGTGGTAATTAGAGTTCATTTGTATGTGCAAATCAGTGTGGGAGTCTTTTAACTATATGAACATGATAAATATTCTATTATACTGTATGTATTACATAATTAATACCCGAGCGATGAGTCTGGAGAGCCAGGCACGGTGTGTGTGTGTGTGTGTGTGTGTGTGTGTGTGGCTACGGAAGAAACAACCCTTGTTCCTCTGTCTCTCTCTCCATCAGCCAGTGACCGAGACTCTCCCGAGATCTCCGAGGAGGCATCAGCGGGGAGGCCAGGGGGCTGCAGGAAACAGGCAGACGAGCTGGGCTCGGCAGAGCGGAGAGAGCAGTTTGCTTGCGGCAGCAACAGCAGGGAGGAGGATGACAAAGCCGAGGAGCCGGATTCCGCTGAGCAGAGAGCCGCGGGCCGCAAGAAGAAGACCCGCACGGTCTTCAGCCGGAGCCAGGTCTTCCAGCTGGAGTCCACGTTCGACATGAAGCGCTACCTGAGCAGCTCGGAGAGGGCCGGCCTGGCGGCCTCCTTGCACCTCACCGAGACCCAGGTGAAGATCTGGTTCCAGAACCGCCGGAATAAGTGGAAAAGACAACTGGCTGCGGATTTGGAAGCGGCCAACGTCTCCCACTCCGCTCAAAGGATAGTAAGGGTGCCCATTTTGTACCACGAAAACTCGCCTGCAAGTGCTTTAGGCTTCACCTTGCCTCACATGTCTCCTCCCCTGGTGGGGTTTTCTAACGCTGTCAGCTACCCCCTGGCCACCTTCCCTGCCGCCTCAGTCCCGTTTCTGAGATCGCAAATGACAGGACTCGTTTGAGAATCCATCTTTGCAAGGACCTTTTTTCCGGCTTTGCCCCCACTTTGCCCCTCCTCCTTTTCAGCCCCATTCTCCTCCCCCCCCTTCCTCCAAACTTCTTATTTCGACTTATACATTTCTTGATTTTATGCTTTTGAATTTTAAAACGTGCAATAAACATACTTTGGGGGTAACTATAAAAGCAAGAGAAGGAAAACAATCAACACGGTGTCTGTCACCAGGATGTCTATGCCTGTCACGTGCCCAAAGAAAACACAGTGATGTGGAATTGAGTCTTTCCACACCACCTTGCAAATGATCCGTTTAAAAATCGTAGATTTAGACAGCAGAAATAATAACCCCAACGATTCGATTTGTTAAATAGACTTTCGTTTTCCTTGACCTAAATGCTCTTTTTAGAGAATCCTAACGTGTAGTCTTTGCGGAGCATGAGAAGAATGTAAAGAACGTTACAAATTCTGCGATGACAATGGCACAATTTAATACATGGGGGGGGGCACACCTTCCTTTTGGGTTAAATCCTGCAATCTTACTGGGATGGAAGATGAATGAAGGTTGAGAAAGGGCTTCAGAATCTATCCCAGAATCGTCTTTCGACATTTCATAAAACTATAAGGTTTAGACGAAAGAGTCAAGTGTTTGGGAAGTTGGAAGGCTCTTTGGTCACAGTAAGTTGTAAGAAGGACATAGCCCATCAATTAGGCACACCCACACTAGCAGGAATAGGAGGCTGGATTTGGCCTTCTTTGGTCACTCGGCTGTATTATATTATTCTTTAAAAACCCATTACTTTTTAATTTTGGTCTGGTTCTTTCCAAGCATTTACCGGACGCCCTCTACCCAGTCCCAGCAATTTCTTCTCAATCTTGATATTGCCTGTTTAAAGATCATTTAAAGATCAAGATCATTTAGTAAAGATCATTTTTATTTTCCATATTTGGATGACCTTCTTTGTTAAAAATGTCGAAAGCGTATGATAAAATACCTGCTGACTATTTCTAAAAATGCATGCTTTTTTTATTTGAAACAATTCCGCAGAAAACCTTTCAACTACTTCACTCAATAACAATTTTTATCAGAGGTACAGTTCCTTCCCCTTTAGAACAGTCGGTTAAAAACTTTTTAAAATACTGTATTTTAACACCCTATGACGACCAAAGGGTCTGTTTACCACTTGTTTTGGTCTCCTGACGAATCTAAAGAAAACACAGCGCAGCTTCACTGTTTCATATGGGAAGCTGAGATTCTCGCTAGTTTTGTGTAATTGATGAATTGTTGGCACGGGCAATTAAAACAAATCAAATGGCCACAGCCTGGGAAATTGTAGTTTTAGTTACACAAGCTAAACTGTAATGTGATATTATATCAAGTATTATGCATGCCTAAACGATTTCCCCCTTTAAGAGTTGTTTTATTTTTTTCTTTCTCTCTCTCTATCCACTGCTAAAATGAATACTGGATGAGTTATTATTCCTGAAGGCTGGGATTCCGGGATTCCCGATGTTCTGGATTTAAAAAAGGGGTGGGAGGGAAAGACTTTGTAAAACTCAGTTTGGGGGAAAGGTCAAGCTTTGATCCTGTATATTATGGTATAATCAGATGTAATTTAATCAACCAGCTCGGAGCACTATATGGCTGTGTAGGGAGCACAGATCCGGGGTGTATTTTGGAGCATACGTGTGGCCCTTTCCTCTGGAAAGAAAGCGAGTGTTCACTCTTATTTATGATCTTAAATTATATTTTCGACAAGCTACTCTTATTTCTTGTTATGAGATCAAATAATAATGGAGAGTAATCCATGATACAAAACCGGGAAGAATGCCTTGTTCTTGGCTATAACTTTTCGATATTTTGCTCTCTCCAGCCTAAAACATAACCCTCTGAGCCATTTCCCCCAAATGAATTAAGAACATTAGCAGCATCAAGATTAACCCACCCAAGAGACAACCCGGTTTATGAGACAATGCTAACTTTTCGTATTGTTCTTTTCCATTAGAATTTAGCGAAATATTTATGGTAGCCCCTATTTCAATACTTGTGAACTCCCTTTACTAGCTCAAAGAGATCGTCACCAGTTTTCATTTGCATGGCAGTTGAACACTTGTATGAAAATCTCCTGCCACGTTGGTGGGAATTAGGCTAAAATATTGTTCTCGGTTACAGAGGAGGGTAGCGGGGAGTTTGAGGCGATGAGGTTTTGGAATGCAGTCGATAATAAAAAAAACTCCCGCTGTGAAGAACTCAAATCGGAATTGACATTGGCTATTTAGTGTGGAAAAGACATTATTGTTGGGGGGTGGGGAGAATTATTTATTGCCTATGCAACATGTGTTATTATTTCGCAATATTTGCTTTGATTACGTTGGAGACACAGGTTTAGATGGAAGAAGAGAGGCAGACAGACAGATGATTCCCCCCGTTATGTACAACTTCACCAATCGCTCAGTGTTCCCGATTGGGGTAAATTATGATTCACAACAATCATATCAGAGTAGATTGTAATCCATCGAGCTACTTAACCACCTGCCACTGTCCACATGGCTTTTCTTTTCACTAATGTATGAAATGATGACTATACTTCTGATTCTACTCCATATTCTTTTGTTGAAGGCAGGCCTACATGATCGATCCGATTTTTTTAAAAAAATGTGTTTTTGGCATTAGTTTGTTTTTTAAAAACGTGCTGAGTACATCAATAAACAGATTTTTTTCATACACTGTATTTGAAGCTATTCTCATAGTAAAATATTAAAAGGTACAACACGTGACTTCGTATAAGGAAAAACTTGCTTACTTATGCTTTATTTGCATATCTGGCCGTTGATTTGCATTATATTATTAAGAGTTTGTACTTGCAAGTAACAACACACACCCCTCTAGTTTCTTTACATTGGGAGATTTGTCACTGCACTGGTTGACAAGAACAGCTACAGGGTTCAGAGAGACGCCTAGCATAAAACATTGGCAATCATTAGAATTGTTTTTATTCTTCTCCACTGTCCAGCGCTGTTTTAAATGGAAATTGATAAAGCAAAACTTTTACCCCAGAAAAACTCCATGGATTTAAAGCGAACGTTTTCAGTCTATATTTTAATCAAACAAATATCTATTAAACGGTACGGCTAACACCTTGTAATGCTTCTGCACTAAGAATTATATCATGACTTCATTGACACACGATAAAGCTTACATTTATTTAGCAAGGGCTCTTCCTGACGTATAGAGACAAACGTTGCTACCTTGTAGCTCAAAGCAACCTCAAAACAGCTTTAAAATAAATCCAGTTATACTACAGCTGTAATATTATTATGCAGTATAAATCCTTGGCTGCTGACATTTATGTAATGAATAGTGCTACAACAGCTTGGCTAGATGGCACTCCAGAGGCAAAGCTGCGCAGTACTTTGTCACGCTGAACACCGAGAAAACTTGAGTTTGTTGGATGTGTACAAAGAATCCCGTAAAAAGTAAAACCCGTCTGAGCTGACCTCAGTGAACTAAATCCCTTCTATAACTGCCATAGATCTGACCATTAATTATGCTTAATCTGAAAATGATCAATAGCTCGAAAAGCATCTTGTTAAGCGATTAGTCCTGCAGATACGATTGCTCACAGTCTTAAAATCTCTTAGAACTTTTTATATGCCTGGCTATAAAATATTCATGCGAATCAATACTGGATAAATCTCATATGTGCGTTGGCTCTACCGTCGAACAATATATTCCGATTGATTTTTTTTTCTTTTATACTGCATTATCTTTGACTAGATTGTCTCTTTTCTCTCTGTAAACATGCAGGCCATGGGGGCTGCGCACATGCTCCAGCTCGACATCGATTCGAGAAAGGCATTTCAAATGTACTTGGAATGGTGCGAGCCACTTGAAATTGGATACGCGAATCTTTATTTCACTTGCCTTCCAATTCAAAATAAGTTTAACCTGGTGTTCAGGGCGGACATATAAATACTTTACTTCCCTCCATATAACAATTCTGGGCTCCTCCCCCTCCCTCTGCCTTCACTGAGAATGCATTTTAATTTCGGTATGAGGAAAATATTGTGCGATTATGAAACTCCTATAGTGTATCCGCAGTGTTAAGCTTTTTTTCTTGTCAAATTGGTTGGAATGAGGGAGAGGGAGAGATGGTGTCTCCTATCAAACGTTAATTGATTTATTAGGGAACCCCCTAGTAGATTTAAACTCATTCATCATCTCCTGTCTACAAAGGATTCCAGGAAGGAGAATTAGTCGATGGCTTTGAATTTCCCGCAGATTGAAAAAAAAAATGCTTAGAATGGGGATTGAGATTTTTTTAAAATGGCCCGATTCTGCATTTCTTGTGTCCCCCAAATGCCTATTAACTCGAATAGTTTGATGACACTTGGCACCTCTCCTATAGTTTCGAAAACGTCCCATAGAATTATATATTTATATAATAACTATTGTGCTTTGGTCATTGCATTCCCACGTTTATGGGACCCCAAACATATTTTTGTGCACCCAATGAAACTAATTATTCTAAACCTTTCGCCTTTGCTTTATTCCGGTCTCTTCTCCCTCCCTTCATAAAAGGGAACCTCATGGTTGTCTTTGCTTTCCCAGAATATTTCTGATGTAGTGCATGTTCTAGGAAAGGAAAAAGTTTGCACTAGGGAGACACAAGAGATGATACTGTGTCTGATGGGGAGAGAAGTCTGTCTGTCGATCTTCATTTTTCTTGCTATAGAAAGATTTGCGGATTTTGAAAGCAAGATAAAGAAAAGACTCAGACTTGCGGTTGTAACCAAATTTCTATTTTACTATTGGAAAGAGCTCTTTTTAACTACCTAAAGTCACTCAGATCACATTCATAAATATTTCAAACAAAAAGCGTTGGTATTTACTTTCAAGTTTTTGACCAATCTAACTACAGGGCTGCATTTTGGGAATCTCACTCGAAGATGTGAAGAGAATTCCAGGTTTTTGGACTATGCATTGTTTTTTATTGAGTTGTCATTTACGAATAACAGTGAACTTTTCCTTTCTTGGCCTATTTTACTGCAAAATGTATAAAAATACTTAATACCAAGGAGAAAAAAAATGAAGACGGTTACTTCAGAAAGGATATCTAGTTTCTAATGAAATTTGATTGTGAATACTTCTTAGATTTAGTGTAGGAGATTATGGTTGTGCCAGAGAAGTACAATGTACGTGAAGTGATTTTTGTAATGCTTTCCCAGGAAACTCCAGGATTTAGTTAAAATTATTAGCTACTGAAAATAATTACCAAATAGGAATTTGAGAGATTTTATTTTAATGTGCAGAAAGTATTCACGTTCCCCTCTTCAAATACAGTCCATTTAAGAAATCGTTAGAGAGGTACAGACCTGAAGAGAGGCAGCTTTGACAATAAAATAAAATAAAAATAAAATATAGACGTAACCCCCTCCCAAAATAAATAAACACCCAACACAACAAGTAGTTGCTTTTAATCGAAAAGATTGTACATCCTCTGGAGAGGAGCAACAATCTTCCGGGTAATAGAAATTGAATTGCTGAGATGAATAGATTCGTTTTTTGATGTAAAACAATAATGATTTAATAGGGAGTAATACATCCCCATTTGAACAGGAGAAGCTGTATAAGTAAAAAGCTTGAGGGCTGACAGCCGCAGAAATCACAACTTCTGAAAGCAGATCCTCAGGTTACTTCTTGTGCCCTGCTTACCGCTTGCAGAAAACGTGAGTTTAACCTAAATAACCGTGGTGTAAGTTTTAATCAACAATTCTACACAGGAAAATGTGCGCTAGATTTTCACATTATTGGTCTGGAAGACCGTTTGACTATGGCAAGAGTAACCACAGGTCCACCTAATTCCCCAAGTCCTAGACACGAACGTATAAGAAAATGTATCCAGACAAATACTTCAAGTGACCTTTCGCAACTCAGCTTTAGAAATAGTGTCTTGATAATCTAACTTTCTTCTATAGGCAGTTTCCTTGCAGAGAATTCTCTCTCTCTCTCTCTCTCTCACACACACACACAATTTGAAGTTAAAGTGGGGATTTTGGTTTAAGAGCCGCAAGGTTTGTCCCATAGCTTGGTATGCCTCTAGCTTCTGGATTCAAAAGAGGATCCCATCCCTTTGGGAATTCCGAGGACCTATATTTCTTTTGTTGCCAGTGAGTCATTGGACTGCCTGCATGGGCAACCGGGGCGGTCAGACACTGTATTCAGCATGTCAATGGAATAAAATAGTTTCTGAACAGCAGACAGTTTGGGATGAGAGGGAGAGGTAGGAATACAAACGTACACTGAAACGGTGCTATCATATCATTGTCTAGCTCTCGTTCACCTTTGGTAGCTCAGAGCGGTAGCAGAACCTTCATTGATAATTCAGGGCACGATCCTGCTCCCATTGAAATCAATGGTAAAACTCCCATTGATTTCAATGGGTGCAGGATCGGGCCCCTTATTGTAAGGTATACATACTCTTGTTTAGATACATTTTTAAAATAAAGCAAAAAAACCACATTGCCGCTTTGCTTTTCATTTAGCCTGAAGTTTATGAATGGTCAACAGGTCGTTAGATCATTGTATTTCTGTTTCCTTTGCTGACGTACTTGAAGGTTTAACCTTTACCTGAGTGTAAAATAGGTGACACTAGCTAAAAGTTATTTACCCTTCCTGAAATTCACCCAATTTCCTTCTTGCTTTCTGTTCTCTCAAATTGTTTTCTTTCTTTAAATAAGATACTGAAATAATACTCAGAAGCTTAATAATCCCCCCTCCTGCCCCCCACCCACGGAGTACACTTGAAATGTTTTCTAGGGTAAACAGACCTAGCTGACTATAATGTCATTAGAAAATTCTTCTGCGGCAGGGAATGTGACTGATAAATGAACATGAGGGCAAAAAACAATCTAAATTTGAATCAAAGTGGGAAGAGTCCTCGCGAGGCGAAGTTTTCTTCACTCATATTGAAATTCACTGATTACCCCCCCTTCTCTTCTTAAAATTTCTTACCACTAATAAAACTACTATCTTCTCTCCACTCCCCCGTCCCCTCCATGCTATTTTCTTTAATGGTTCATCTCCCGTTCTTCCCACCAAACTGCACAGGAGATGTCGAGTCAGATGCAAGGCGAATAAGGCAGGTTAACAGAAGATTGGCACTTTGCGCCTGGTGGAAAATGTACAGTGCTCTGGCAGACGAAAGCATTAAAATCTTGTAACTATTTATAAAGTGAAGTTAATTGTCATGAAAATGTCTTAACCCCGCTCTTTCTAAGAACCATCGTAGCCTTTAAAGATGAAGGAAGTTTTAAGATGCCCTTAATTTAGCTTATGGTACCTATGGCACCTGGGTATCGAAGAGCCTGTCTGCAGTTCTATTATCAGCCCTGATTCAGGGGGTTCGAATTTGCCCTCAGCATCTTTTCGTGGTTGAAACACTGAGTATCAGAGAAGAAGGGCCTCTTTAAACACTCAACCAATTATGGAGAAGTGCACACACACAAAATAAAATAAAAAGTACGCTTTCTGTCTTAACGGGACAAATTGTCTTGAACAATTTAGACAACTGTTAAAAGCTGCAATGTTGAAGGGCCCTGTTGTGGAAAAATCCTTAACGAATAACAAACAGGCCCTTTCCCAAGACACCCGCCCTCCTACCCTTCCACTGCACACCACTCCCCACCCAACACACAGCCCTCCACAGCACACAAAACATCCACCCACAACACGTCCTCCCTCCACAACACACCCACACCCCTCCACAATACACCCACTATCCTTCCACAATTCCCCCTCCATAACACAACACACACCACCTTCACAACACACAAACACCCCTTCGCTTTCACAGCATACATACACACACCTCTGCCCTCCCCACACCGCGGGCACTCCTCCACCACACACACAAAGCCCTCCGCAACCCACACATGCACACAAAAACGGCGCAAAATAGTGAAGTTTAAGTATGAATGGGTTATCGATCTGGAATACGAAATCTCTAATCACAACCACTAACATCTCCAAATGTCCTTATGAATGAATGAGAAAATATGCTGTATGCATTAATATCCCCCTTAAGTATACAGAAGGGCACAAACACTGTCTAAATCTCTTATAAGTCACATATCAAACACCTTATTACATGAGACTTTTGCTTTTTGTCCTTAAAAATAGACTCTCTCAATCTGCAGACATCTCTGAGGACTTTTTGGTAAACTGAAGCCCCCAACCCCCTTGGGCAGCAAATGAGAAGGTCTCTGTGGTTGCACTTTCCAGTCAAGAATATGTGTAGAAATCCTATATATTAGGCCTGATGTTTTACAGGTGTAAAGGGGAAGGAGACTCATGAGAAGAGGAAAATCACTCCAGTCACTTCAAAGGAGCTACTCCTGATTTACTTCTGTGGGAGGTAAATCAGGCCAACTCTTCCCCCCTTATTTCCCTGCATCTCATCTCTCTGGTATGTATTAAAATAATAAGTTTATATTGATTGTGCATACGGGCTCCAATCATAGATCTAGGCTCCACTGTGCTACTGACAAATACCAAAAACATACTCCCTGCCCCAGCTAGTTTACATTTACTGAGACTGAATATTCTGACAGTGTTTGGTGGCTATTGGTATTTTGCTTTCTCTTCTCTCCTCCTCTCACCTTCTCTCCTTTGCCCCCTGCTCTTCTCACTTAAATTCTTGCCCTTTATTTTCATTTTACACCCTGATCTCCATCCCATTCTCTGCATGAATTCCTCCTACCCCTCTCCTTCCTCTACATCCATTCTATCTTGTTTTCTTTATTAACCACTTTCCCTCTTTCACTCTCTGTGGCTACCCTATCCCCTATCCCAACTCTTTCATTTCCCCCATCTTTCCCCTGCCTGCCTTGTATATCTTTCTTTCACTTAGACTCTCCCCACATAGCCTTTTGTCTTTCTCTATGATATTCCCATAACTTTGCCATCCGCTGTATCCTTCCTGTACCAACCTTCCCCCTTCTGATTTACTCTACCCATGTCACCTTCCTTCACTATCTGTCTTCTCTACCTTCCCTGAGCCCCATTCCTGGCTGCTGTTGCGGCTTCTGCTTCCTCTTTGTATTACGGTAGCACTTAGGAGCCCTACTCAAGGACCAGGATATAGACACTGTACAAAGAGAAACCAAACAAACCCTGCCTCTGCCACAGGGAACTTACAATTTAAGACAAGAGACCACAGATGAATACAGTCAGATAGGGAGAGGGGTAGGGGAGTTCAAGGCAACAATGGGATCGGTGATATTGGTCAGCATGATAAGCATCTGACCAGTATCTGCTTATCACACCAGCAGCCTAACCATTGTCAAGTTTTTTTTGTAGACATCATGGACAAGGAGAGTTTTAAGGGTGTGTGTGTGTGTGTGTGTGTGTGTGTGTGTGTGTGTGTGTGTGTG
>NW_020664417.1:83140730-83142738 GCF_002925995.2 Terrapene triunguis | reverse complement strand
TGTGTGTGTGTGTGTGTGTGTGTGTGTGTGTGTGTGTGTGTGTGTGTAAGGAGGATAACCTTAATTTTGTGGATTGTTTACAGGGAGCTCCTTGCTTACATATTTGCTCCCAAGCGTTACCAGCAGCATGGGAGCAAATATGAAGATAATTGTTTGAAATTGTAACAAATGGACAAAGTGGCAACATAGGTTGGATGTAGGAGCTGATAACTCAGTAGTAAATGCGAGATGGTAGGACAGACATAGGGGCCTTGAAAGTGAATACAAGTAGCGGAAGTCTGATGTGATAGAGAAGGGGGTGCTAGTAGTGGAGGGATTCAAAGAGAGGGATGACATGATCAAAGAGATTGGCCAGGAAAACATCTTTGTGCAGCATTCTGAATGGATATGAATGGGGCAAGGAAAGTCACATTGCCCACCTGCCATACAGTGGGGCAAGGCCAAAGAGAAGGATGAGATCTGTAATGGTGAGAGCCTGGACAGGTGTTTTAGCTATGTGGATGGATAGGAACGGTGCTGTTTTACAGATGTTATGCAGAAAAAATCCGAGAGGTTTACATGTAGCCTGGATATAAGGAATTAAAGACAGGTCCTAGTCCAAGATGTTCTCCACGTTCATTGAAAGTAGGGCTTCATGTGCAGCAAAACCGATTTAGGTTAGATCAGGGTTCTCAAACTGTGGATTGTGACCCCTCAGGGGGTTGCGAGATTATTACATGGGGGGGGGGGGTCACCAGCTGTCAGCCTCCACCCCAAAACTCCCCTTCACTTCCAGCATTTATAATAGTGCTAAATGTAAAAAGGTGTTTTTAATTTATAAGGGAGGGGGAGGTCACACTCAGAGGCTGGCTGTGTGAAAGGGGTCACCAATACAAACTTTGAGAATTACTGGGTTAGATATTAGGAAAAACTTTCTAATGATAAGTTATAATGATAAGCTTACAATTTCACCACCCACTTCAAAGGGAAGGTCGGGATATTTCCCTGTCTCTGGTAGATTTCACTCATCCCTGCATCTTGCTAATCCCTGGTTGCCAGAAATGGCTGGTCACAGCAGTAAGTAAAAATGTCCCAGAAGAGCCCGTTGAAGGTCTCTACCCTCACACCCATTGCACGGGCCCTCTTCGCCTCCCTCCCAATCTCTCATCTTCCTCATTACTCCTTCAGGATCCTTCTCGGTCTCCCTCCCTTTTCCCCTCCTGGTCCCTCCCTCAGATCCCCCCCCCCCGCTCCCCACCCTTGTTTCCCGTTGATCCTCCCCTTTCCCACTGTCTCGCTCCTGACTCCCTTCTTTTTTCTCCACCTCCACCTCCCCTTCCCTCATCCCCCTTTCCATCTCCCCCAGTCTCCTATCCCTCCCTTTCTCTCTCCCTCTAGCCATTCCTCTCTCTGCTCTCGCCTCCTTTCTTTCTCCCTGTCTCTCCTCCTTTCTCCCGTTTCTCTCCCCACATTTCTCCCCCCTCCCTCTCCTCTCCCGTTGCCGGCCCCTCCCTCCGTCCCTCCGCAGCCAATCCGAACAGCTCCTCCCGGCAGCCGCCCGCCCGGCGGTTCAGCGCCGCCGCGGCTCCGGCCAGGCCCGCGGGATGGTGCAGCCGGCGGGGAGTCGGAGGCGCAGAGACAGGCAGGAGCCGGGCAGCCGCGCGTCCCGCTCCGTCCCTCATGGCGGGGCTGCCGCTGGACTGCGAGAGCCGCCGGAGGGTGAGCCCGGGCGCGGAGCCGCCCCCCGCCTGCCTGGCGTTCGCCATTGACAGCATCTTGAAGCGCAAGTCTCGCGGCGGCGCGGACTCGGCCAGGAGCCCCAGGCTGCGGCGGGAGCCGGGCAGAGCCCGCTGCTCCCGGCTGGACCCGGAGGAGCAGGAGGAGGGGCCTTTGGAACAGCAGCCCCGTAAACGCTACAGAAACCCGGGTATAGAGACTGGAGCCTCTGGCTGTATCTTTGACATGCACAGCTAGACACGGCACACACAAACACACACTGCACCTCCACCACACACTGCACCCTCACCCC
>NW_020664417.1:83059515-83140720 GCF_002925995.2 Terrapene triunguis | reverse complement strand
CCCACCTCCACACACTGCAAACACCCCCCACCTACTGCATCCATATCCCTGAACACACTGCACACACCCCTGCACACTGCCACACAATGCACACCTGCATGTCCCCCCTACACAAACTGCGCACACATCATCCACCTTTGCTGCATACCACACCTATACACACAGACATACTGTATACCCACACCTACTGCATTATCCACACTGCACACACTCGCCTACACAAATACACTGCGCACACACTGTACATTCACCCACCCACCCACAGCATTCATATACTGCACGGTGCATTCATGTACAGCCAGGGGCTTGGATGCCATGGGGACGAGTGTGGGCTGGGTGGCTGCATCGATACCTCACTCACACTGCACACACCTGGTTCTCCTGTTACACTTTGCCATGGTGATGAATGCGGGATAGATAACTATCCCTCCCCGCGTCCCCCCAGTCTTTCAGGCTGTTTATACCGGGTACCCTACCCCACTCTCGCCGCCTTATGGCCCTGTCCTAAACCCTGGGGCACCTAATTTCTCTTCTACGGCTCCCCATCCCTTGAGGTGCCCCTGGATCCCTCATCGGAAGCTCTTCGCCCGAGAGAGGTCCCCCCTGGGGGTTGCTGCTAGACACCCCGGACTGCTAGACTCGCCCTCAGCAGTTCCCGCTGCCCATCGGGCTCCCAGCCGGAGGCGTGGGGGGTGCGGGCTATTGCTGCGGCGGGGAGGGCTGATGTTGTGCTTTGCCACTGCAGGAAAGGAGACCTGCCGGATGGCAGCGGACCGGGCTGCAGGACTGGGCCTCAGGCCCGGCGGTGAAGCAGGAGGAGGAGCGGGCTCCCCCCGGCCCCGCGGCCCCGACCCCTCGCACCTGGAAGGAGGAGCCGCCGGGGCCCCCGGGAGCTGCAGCAAGAAAAGCAGCAAGCTACTGGCGGGGGCCAGCAAGAAGAAGACCCGCACCATCTTCTCCAAGAGCCAGGTCTTCCGGCTGGAGTCCGCCTTCGACAGGAAGCGCTACCTGAGCAGCGCCGAGCGAGCCGGCCTGGCCAGCGCCCTGCAGCTCTCCGAGACCCAGGTGAAGATCTGGTTCCAGAACCGCCGCAATAAGCTCAAGAGACAAATGTCTGCGGACCTGGAGGGCCCCGCTCCGGGCCAGGCAGAGCCGCCTGGGGAACTGCTACCCCAGGGGGCGGCAGCCGCGGCTTCACTCGCCTTCCCGACCCTGTACAAAGACAGCACTTTCCTCCGTCGTTGTTTACTGCCGCTGTCCTTCCCCCTGCTCTATCCGGGCAGCGCCGTCCCGTACCTGTGTTTCCCAAATCCGGGCAAATATTTCAGCCTTGTGGATGGGGACGTATAACCTCCCTCCCATCCTGCTGCGCCCCCCGCACCTTTCCGCACTCCACGTGTGCAGCCGAACCGCCGTGTTCCAGTTAGCGGCTGATGAAGTCGGCATCTTCCGCCAGTGTTCTCTATACGCACAGCATGTCAATAGGATCCCTTCACCCCGCTCTCTGGTGTGTCTTCCTGCCTTTGTTTCAGCCCGTAACTTATTAAAAGGACGCGACAAAAACAAAGTCCTATGCACACCAGGGATCCATTTAACTTGGAACCCTGCATGTTCCCAGTATCCGTCTTTCTCCCACACCGGGCACCTGCGAAGGGGGTGGATAACCCCCTTGCTCTAGCAACCCTTAATAAAAGAGAAACGCTGTCGTTTGATTAGTTCAAATGTTATCCAAACATATGCAAACACTCATACTACTCTACGAATAAAAATATAACTCCAAGCAGCTGTGGCTGATCACAAGCTGGCTTTCTCTTTCAGGTGAAAGGCGAATTTGTCTCTAAAATATTGTTAAAGGTTCAAAGGGTATTTTTACAAAGGTCTTGTTTACAATTCCCATTTTTCTTGTTAGTAGAGATCCAGTTGTTGAGAACCAAAGAAAATGGGACATTAATTCTGGAGACCATTCATTTGCTATATAGATCTATGTCTCAGTAGCAAATGCTATGTCCTGCATCACACTGAATCTCTCTCTCATGTGGTTGAGGCTGTGAGTACAATAAACCTCTACGCCTTTCCTAAAGCACTAGGCCTGGTTCCTGAGAATTCTACTACTGTAAATTCTCGAAAACTAGGTATTTCCTGACCCTATTAAGTTGTTGACATTTTGACTAAATTCTGGTTCTTGGGGCTTTAAACTGGCTCTTCCAGCGTCTCCAAGAAAAATCAAGCCCCCGGTCACATTTTTGTATTGAGCCCTCAGAAATGTGGGACATTTTTATCTGCTATACTAGAATAATGAAACAATATTTTTTATAGATTTCTAAACAATTGTCATATATTGGTTTCAAGCTTCGACTATATAAAAGGGTGGAAAATAAATCTTTTCTGTCAGAAACATAAAATGCATGCCTTTTCAATACAGTTAATGTTAAGCAGTGTAAAAATAGTATTTCTTAGCGCATGTCTGATGGATTTTTTTTTAAATAAAGGTTTGAGGAAATACGTTTGTGGTATTATTAAAATTCACTTCTTCCTCTGCACTAAATGCCATCAGTGATTCAGGACATTGTCCTTTATAAAGACTGTATGATTTGATAGTTGAACTTTTTATTAAATTATTGGGGAAATTAGACGGCAACTATTATTAGATCTATATTTTAGTTACAAACCTCAACCAGGCAAAGACCTTAAATATGTGCTCAATTATGGCAAATAGCACTGAAAGGAAAATGTTTAAAAACCCAGAAAGACAGTTTTCCAAACCTGTTGAAATGAACGTTCAAAGATAAGAAGGAAACAGGTGAAATTGACAAGTGCATCGTGATGCTGCGGCTGTTGACAAATGAAGTGCAGGAGAAAAACTTTTTTTTTTAATATTATTTTTAGCAAAGCGCCGTCTTTTCTTCCTTTTTCCTCTTCATTCCTCTCTGGTCAATTAGTAAATGCACTAGATAAGTGTCTGCGTAATTACGTGCCCCAGCCCGAGTGTGAAATGTAAGCCGTGGATTGTGATGAAAGAACCCGACGCAAGAAAGAAGGGAGGGTTAAGATTGTAATTAGAAGAAAGTCGCGTGTGGAACTTTTTTTTTTTTGTTTGTCAAACCAAGAAATTCTATTAAAAGAAATATCGTTTGGTTGAATACAGCGCCAAAGAAGTTGCTAAGTAAACACTTGATCAAATGAATGCTTGACCGCAGGATCACAGCTTTGCTTCGTGGCTATGGAGCTAAGCCATGTTTCTGGCTTAATAAAATGGGAACATTGTTTGACCCTTCAAACTGTATTGCCAATCTTGAATTCTCTCACAGACGCCAAGTCCTGGAAGGCCTCTATCTCAGATCATTATAATAGGAATAAACCACGATCCAAGCACTATACAACGACTACACTGTAAATAGTAATTTATATATTATTAAACATAACGCATACAAACCCGTTCTGTTGATTGTATCTTCCTTGTTTATTTACACTGCACCAAAAGTTCTCTCTCTCTACGTTCACAGTTCAATTGCGGGGCACAAAAATTATGGCTGGGGCTTCAAGGGACCACCCTCTTTTTTCATTCTCTGTCTGTATATTTGGTTGAATAAATTAAGGAATTTTTTTTGAACTGTCAAATCTCCCCATATCTGAAGAGATTTGGCGATGGGTGTTTAAAGAAGTGATGATGCCTTTATTTATAAGGATAATTTGATACTGTGCAACTATCTAGCTTATTTATTTACGTGACAGATGATCTATCCAGTGTGAGAAGCCCGTGCGGGGAATATCTCAGCTTTTCCATTTTTTATTTAATAGCTACGCAAAATACAGCATTTATTACCATGGAATTACTATGGTACGAAGCGGCAGCTTAATAGGACTCCACCATCCTTTCCAGAGGTCACAGCAATGGTATTTTCATCAGACGTAAAGGGTATAAATGGAAGTAAAATTGAGTTTAATAACTTCACCCATTCATACTATTGATACAACAAATGTCTCTGAAACAGATAAAGGCAATACATTAAACCATCCTTTCAGACAATGAAGACCCATTTATTCCAAGGTTATTATTAAACCAGTTATTATGCAAGGGTCGGATTCTACTCTCTATTACACTGGTGTGAATCTGGAATAACTACTGTTTTCAGTGGAGTTACTCTGGATTCACATCAGTAACTGAATAAAAATCTCACCCAATATTATTAAAGGAATATATTTTATATATAAAAAGGAGACTTAACACAGACCTTCAGTGTAATGTAGGTTCTATGTTAGGTCCAAAATTGTGCAGCTTTCTTATGAGTTTATTCCAAAGTTACTGAATTCCATAAAGAGCTAGTACTAGGATCAATAGTTGACTAAAACACCTAAGCAGTTGAAATAGTATTTTTCATAATTATTATTCAAGCTATAACTGCAGTTATTTGGATCAATGGAAAAATACTGTTACATATAATATGCTATTGAATATAATACACCCAGTCCTCCACTTGCAAGGTGTTTTTCTACATTAAATTATTTTAATTAAAAGATAACTAAGTATAGGATAGAACAAAAGGTGTGATTCACAAATAAACATCTAACTTTTTAAAATTTACGCTGAATGCAACTGAGCTTCCTTCTGATTTTAAATTAATTATATTTGTAAGTGAAAATGGTTAGTTACCCTATGTTAAGGAAGTGGCTATTCTTTTAAAATATAAGTAAAATCTGTAAGGAAGAAAAAGTTACCTTCATCACTGACATAAATGCTACCCTAATCAATAATCTGATCCACATTCAACAGAGAGAAGCTAGAATACTACCAGCATTTAAGAAACTCATCTCTCAAGCATTCCAATGCCTGATCCCACAGCAGGATTGGGTCCCAAGGAAGGAGTCTCTGTTATTTTTGTTGGTGATTTGAAAATCCAGGAAAAATTTCAGAGTTTTACTATTTTGGATAATTAGCTACTATTCTAGATGAGAGGAAATCCACCTCCTGCCCAATATTAAATAAATGAGGCTTGTCTATTGGGGGGACATCCAGGAAAGTTAATCCAAATTAACTAAAGGTGTGAGTTGGAAGTGGATTAGTTAAACTGCATTAAACCCCTGCATGAATACCTTCATTGAGAATTAAAGTGGCTTTAATTCAGTTTATCTTAAATCACTTCCAAAGTGAATTAAGTTAAACCAAATAAAGGCCATCTGAATAACAGCATCCATACAGTGATTTAAGGTGATTCAGTTAATCCACTTCATACCTTTAGTTAATTCAGATTAATTTTCCTGGATGTCCCCATGTAGACAAACCCTAAAAACAAACAACCTCCCCCCCAACATATCACAGTTGACTAGTGGCTGCAACTGGGATTTGAAAGTTTGCTGCCAAAGTTTATCACACACAAAGGAATGACCCCAGGGTCTTAGTTGATGTGTCAGTTTCAAATCTGTGGTTAGAAGAGATCATCTGCTTCCACAGAGAGGTACTACAAAGGCTACAGCAGCACAGCCACAGCACTACTATGGTAGCGTGGATCCTTGCTACAGCACAGAAAGGGTTTTTCCATCACTGTAGCAAATCCACCTGCTCCAGAGACAGTAGTTACGATGATGGAAGAATTCTCCCATCAGCTTGGCAGAGTCTACAGCGGGGGTGTAAGGCATTGGACTCACCCCTGCGGCGCCTCCTGGTGGTCGTCTCTGGGAATTAGCTAATTTTTCAGCCAGGAGCACCCTCTGCAGGCCGGTGATCCACCTTACCTCACGCTGGCCCTGTGTCCCTCCCAGGACCCCGGTGCCCCTTCACTGGGTTTCTGCCCCCCTTGCAAAACCCCTCAGTCTCAGGGTCTCCCACCCCAGGGGAACCCCCACCCACTAACCCCACCTCACTTCAGTGTACGGCTACTGCCAGTCACCATCTAGCCCCACTCCCTGGGGCAGACTGCAGTATATGCCACTCATCACAGGCAAGGTTGGGCTGGACCTGCTGCCTCTCTCTATAGCTGGGCTGCCCCTCTGCAGCCCCGGTACTGGTCTTAGGCCTTCAGCTAGGCCCACAGCCTGGGGGTTTTTCAGGTTGGAGCTCCCCAGCTCCTCTAGCCTTCCCCCAGCCCTGCTCAGCTCCCTTGCAGCCAGGCCCTTCTCTCTCTACAGCTGAGAGAGACTATCTTCTTGAGCTCCAGGCTCAAGCCTTTATAGGGCCAGCTGGGCCCTGATTGGGGCGTGGCCCCTGCTGAGCCTGCTTCCCACTCAGCCTGGGCTGTTCTCCCAGCCCTCCAGCCCTCTCCCCAGGCTGGTTTTAGCCCTGTCAGGGCTGGAGTGGGTAGCCACCCTGCTACAGGGGGTTACATCTACCTTATGGCATGGGGTGTGACTTTTTCACAGCCCTGAGCCACGTAGCTAGGTCAACCTACGTTTTAGGTGCAGACCAGGCCCAAGGGAATTCTTTATAATATACTTCCCCGTAACAAAAACAACATGTACATTTTGTACTATGACTTATTATTTGTATTAGGATAGTACCTGAAGACCCTAAATGAGACTGGACTTCATTGTACTAGGTGCCTTAAATACACATAATAAGCAAAAGTTCCTGCCCAGAAAATCTTACAATCTATAGACAAGTTTTATGTTGTGTTGCTGTAGCCATGTCAGTCCTAGGATATTAGAGAGATAAGGTGGGTGAGGTAATATCTTTTATTGGACCAACTTCTATTGGTGAGAGAGACAAGCTTTTGAGCTTACACAGAGCAGACCTCACGTTGGTGTAAACTGAGAATAAATCACCTGTGTTACATTGGTTTAAAATGGGTGTAAATGAGATCAGCACCAGGTCTATTGACTTTTAGTAGCAATTTTTCCTGGTCAGGGGATTTCAGGATGGGCCCATAGTCTTAAGGCAAAGAGAATGAGCAAATTATTTATTTTGGATTGGACTGGATGGATAGTGGCCTTATCTGGCCACTGAAGGGAGTGAATAAAGACTTCTCCACCCCTGTATAAGGGCTGTCCCAAACTGCAGCCTCTACACTCAAGAGGGGCTGGCTGCTTCCCAGAGCTCCTGGGCATGCAGAAGCTATGCCCCCACTACCTGTATGGGATGCAGTTTACTAGCCCCAGTGTAACTGGCCAGCTCCAAGGACCAGCACAGAGACATGGCCCTACCTCCTCTTCACCCCTCCTTGCCCCTGTTGAGGCCCATGTGCCCCTGGGGGAGTAGGGGGGGAGCAGTCCCTGCACTCCTCTGGGTGCAGATGATGCAATTCTACCTGACCCTTACATGAGCAATGTTAGAAAGGGAAGGTGCTTACGCCCTTCCCCACTGCTATGCAAGGACTGGGCAGAATCTGGCCTAAAGTGAGAGCAATGGAGCTTCTTCTCAGAGAGGAGACAAGAGGCGAGGACTGTTCCTATGTATTTGTACAACGACTGGCACAATAGGGCCCTGGACCTGCCCGAGGACTCTCTGTGCTACCACACTTCTATAATAACTTCATGTTCTTCAATGGGGTTACCCCTGATTTATATCAGCATAAATAAGATTATAATCTGTTTTATACTCACATCAGCCTAAGTGAGAGGAGAATCCATTTCCTACTTTCAAGGTAAATGCCAGTTCACATCCAGCTAAATTGAAATAAATAAATGGAGATATACTTATCTCCTAGAACTGGAAGGGACCTTGAAAGGTCATTGAGTCCAGCCCCCTACCTTCACTAGCAGGACCAAGTACTTATTTTCCCCCAGATCCCTAAGTGGCCCCCCTCAAGGATTGAACTCACAACCCTAGGTTTAGTAGGCCAATGCTCAAACCACTGAGCTATCCCTCCCCCCAAAACAAATAAATAAAACAAATTCAGTACAGGGTTAATGCAGGCATTGTTCAGACAAGGTCATAGTTTACGTAAACCTTTATATAAATCATTGATAGGCAGTCACTTTTAATATTGGGCCAGGGCCTTTGGTGGGGCAAATCAACAGAGCTGTGTAGCACATATTGCACAGTTTTGGTCATTTCATCTCAAAAAGGATATAACAGACACAGAAAGGTGCAGGAAAGGGCAACCAAAATCATCGTGGCCTAGAAAGACTTTCTAATGGAGAGAGATTACAAAAATTAGGGGCCTTTTTCTGATTTCATTTATACTGGCGTAAATCCAGAGTAAATCCAGAGGTGTCAATGGCATTACTCTACATTTATACTGATGTAACTGAGAGCATAATCTGGCCCAATGCCTTTGACAGATGATAGTTTTAAGATTCGTTTCCCAGACTTTCAGCCACGATGATTCATTCTCTCCCTCCCCACGTTTTTTAACCAAGCCTTTTGGAGGGGTGGCGGAAAAGGGTTTTTTCCAAGAATTCAGTGCAGGTCTGCATGCACGTAGGGGGTCTCACTGCATGGATCAGTTTGCAGGACCGAGTCCTTACTGTTTTTCTTATGCTTAATATACATAATCTAATAATAAGTCACAGTAGTTTTGATGTGAAATAACAACTATATTGTGTAGCATAGTATTGAGCTTTTCTACTATTTGATAATCACTGTAAACAGAAACTGCTTAAAATAGAAACATGATCATCTTATATTATACAAAAATAATCTACAGTACTACAAGGGAGTTTATTTTGGGGGCCACTCATTGTTATGCCCACAGGGGACTGCTATTCAAAAAATGTCTCATAACAATAAGGTGTGGTCTACAGGAATATAGCTGACATATGTTATCTTCCCATGCAATTTTCCCTGCCATATCACACTGGCCATGGTAACAGGCCATAGGAAAATGTGGCAACTGGAGATGACAATGCACTCTGGCATTCAGCAATGTGATCACATAATCTTCTGATAACATGGAAGATAATGTGTGTCACCACTGTATTCCCAACCAATCAATAACACGGATATCGTTCTTAATACAAATTTCAATGCAGCTCACTAAGTGTTATCAGCAACTTTGACAAAAATGGAACACGAAGGGAAGTCAGATGCACTAATAAAAAACATACGAAGGCTTCAGCACAAACCCCCAGCTGTATCACAAAATCAAGTGAGGCTGGACTTATTGTTGTATTTGTGCAACAGAGAATAAACAATTGGAGAGACCTTGCAAATGTAGAATTCCAGTAAATATTGATTCGGAGTAACTGCAGAATCCTGGGAAGTGCAAAGCCAGGGAACAAGGCAGAGAGACCACACACTTGAAAGGCCGAAAACATGGCCCAATCCTGCAGGCTGAGCACCCTCGGCTCCCACTGACTTTAAAGTTAAGGATGATTGGCAGGACTGGGCCAAGGGAGAAATAGCACCTTTGTTATCACCTATTTTCTCTTTCGCTATACTTTTTAGTACTCCCCTAACGGGAACTCCTTTGGGGCACTGCTGTGGCCTGTGGTACTTGCCCATATAGGGGATTAAGCAGGCAAAAGGAACCATGTAGCTCCCCTGTGTGGGCGACCTGCATCATGTGTTACAAAGAGAAGGGGAGAGCAACCTCTGTGGGGAGGGGAGCCCTGTCCCCTCCTGGTGATTGGCCAGAGGTGGAAAGGGGATGGAGTCATAACTTTGTTCCCCGAGCATGCTGGCCAGTGCAGCTGAACCAGCCTGGAGGGGGGCAGTGTCGGCTTCTCTTACTTGGGGCTTGCAGCAAAGCCACAGAGTAGCTCTTGAGTAAGATTAGGGTCAGGATCAGTCCTTGATTAGGAATAAGACCCACACTCACTCCAGTTGAGACAAGCAATATCTACCCAAACAGGAGCAGCACTTCTACTGCACTCAGCCATGGCCAGCCATACCTCTAACCATGAACAGCACATGAAGTGATTATGGAAACCCCTTCTTACCCAGCAGATCTGCCTTGTGTGGGTACTCAGAGCTGTAGCTGCTGACATCAGTGAGAAAACTAAAGTTTTTACTTTTTATACACTAGTTAGCCCTGCAGAGCCAACTCAGCTAAGAGAGTGAGCTGGATTTTATAATCTAGTGGTTCAGACACTGGATTGGGGCTTCGGAGACCTAGATTCAGTTCCTAGCTCTGTCTGCTGGGTGACCTTGGCCAAATCATTTCTATCCACATGCCTCAGTTTCCCCATCTGTGAAACAGGGATAATGATACTGACCTCCTTGGTACAGCACTTTGAGGTCTAAAGATAAAAGTGCTGTTTAAGAGCTAGGTTTTATTATTGTGCATTACGAGGGGAAATTGTTTACTAAATTCCAGCCAGCTACACTCAGGTAAACCCATTGAAGAGAATGGGTTCCAAAGGTGTCATTGATCGCATAATCACTAGATGAAATTACCAAAAGGTAGGTGCACAACTGGTTGAAAGACCATATTCAAAGAATAGTTATCAATGGTTTACTGTCAAACTGGGAGGGCGTATATAGTGGGGTCCCACAGGGGTCAGGACTGGGTCCAGTACTATTCAATATTTTAATTAATGACTTAGATAATGGAGTGGAAAATATGCTTATAAAGTTTGCAGATGACACCAAGCTGGGAGGGATTGCAAACACTTTGGAGTGCAGGATTAGAATTTAAAATGATCTTGACAAATTGGAGGACAGCTCTGAATTCTACAAGATGAAATTCAATAAAGATAAGTGCAAAGTACTACACGTAGGAAGGAAAAAAAATCAAAGGCATCACTACAAAAAAGGGAATAACTGGGTAGGGGGTTGTACTGCTGAAAAGAATCTAGATGTTATAGTGGATCATAAATTGAATATGAGTCAACAATGTGATGCAGTTGCTCAAAAGGCTAATATCATTCTGGGGTGTATTGACAGCAGTGTTGTATGTAAGGCATATGAGGTAACTGTCCCACACTGCTCGGCCCTTCTGAGGCCTCAGCTGGAGTACTGTGTCTAATTTAGATTAATTGCATGAATAAATAATTTACTAGGCATGGCTTTTTCAGGTGATCTATTTATGTATATTTTTTAAAAAGAATGTTTTATGAGGTACCAAGCACATTTTGGGGCACTGAAAAATGATTAACAATAGGAATAAAGTCTATATAACAGTCTCTGAAATTACACACACACACAATTTATATAATGGTTTCTGTTTTGTGTACCATCATCTATCCATCATCATAATCATCTTCACACATAATGTGTGAGAGACAATTTGGAGCTGTTATGGTACATCATCATGCAACTTCAATGTTTGCTTAGGGAGTCATTAATGTGCAAATTATAGCTGCAATATACTCTAACTGCACTATAGATGTTATGTGGTAGGATGTCCATGTGTATTTAAAGAGCGTTTAATTTGTGGATTTGTAACTAAATATCTGAATTCCGTCTGTGATATCAAATAGTCATTGCATGTGCTATACAGCTACTTTTCTAAGATACTGATCCTGAAATTTACAATGTGTGGGAGGACCCTGCTCCTCCATTGACTTCAGTGAGGCTCTGTGCAAGTGTCAGTGAGTTGTAAATTGCAGGATCAGTGCCAAGATATAATGAATGAGAACATGGCCATATAATTTAAAAAATAAATATGTTTAAAGTCATGCGCTTACAGCCTACAGTGTGCAACCTACAAAATTCCACTTTTAAAATGAAGCTATCCCTTAATATTCAGGAGTTCATAAGAGTAGCAGAAAGCCGAATGGGTTCAATGTATTTTAATAATGTTTCCATGCTGACTCTTTATTAGATAAAATTTCAGTCTCAAATGAATGTATTTTCCTGAAAATAAGAAGTATAGATTGGAAGTACAAAATAATTTTAAAAATAAAATTAAAAATAACTCCTCGTTATTTAAAATATTTTATTATCCTTTATTAAGTCTTTCAAAAATGGAAGCCAAATCTTGCACTTACTCAATATTTAAATGATTAGCTGCTTAAAAAGAGACACAGTAACTACAACTATCACTGTCAAAACTAACAGATGGTTGATATATTTAGGACATCAGTCTCCTTTATCATGTCACTCAACTCTGATCTAAATCAATAGAGAAAAGTCCCTAATATGTCTACTTGTCCCTTTATTGTGTAATCTTTTGACCTGGGTCAGATGTCAGGATCAATGGATTCTCATGTTTTCTGTTGGACTCATTAACTTCACAATATGTGACAAATCTGAAACATTACAAATGCAAAACTATCACTTTTAGGGAAATGTATAAATCTTTCCCCAATTTGATGCAAAGCCATGATTTTAAAATGTCAGCATTTCCAAAACTGCAATATTAATCTTTTTTCCCTTCCTTCTCTGAAGTAGTATTGTCAGATTTGATATTTTCACTACACCTTTAACAAACAAGCTTGGAAAATGAAGAGCACATATAACAAATCCAATAGGACCCAATTCAAAGCTAACTAAGTCACTAGAAAGGCTGCCCTGGACTTCAATGAGTTTTGGATCAGACCACTTCTGAGAGAGGGTCTGATGCTGCTCCTAGTTAAGGCAGTGGCACAACACTGGTTGAATTCAATGGGAAAAGGATTGTCCCATGTTGTACAAGTGAGGTGTGTTATGACCAAAGACACTGGAAAACTGAAATAACATTTGGTAGAAAACTTGAAGCCCATACATCTTTCTGGAATATGTTGAAGATTCTTTACATGGTATCAAGTTTCAGAGTAGTAGCTGTGTTAGTCTGTATCAGCAAAAACAATGAGGAGTCCTTGTGGCACCTTAGAGACTAACAAATGTATTTGGGCATAAGCTTTCGTGGGCTAGAACCCACTTCATCAGGTGCATGAAGTGGTATCCTGCTGTTAAGTGAATTATCTCGTTAGACTGACCTCACACTTGTTAAAGCAACTTCCATCCTTTCATGCATTTATACCTACTCCTGTGTTTTCCACTTCATGCATCTGATGAAGTGGGTTCTAGCCCACGAAAGCTTATGCCACAAGGAGTAACTGATTTTCCATGATACTGGTTTTGCTTCTTGCTACAAGCCCCATAGAAATAAACTGATAATTTTGGCAGATTATTTTAAAGTTTTTTTTTTACTAAAGTGCAAAAGTGGTAGTGTATAGAATTAAATATAAAATTCACAATACAAGTAGCAGTTACAGAATCCCTAGTATTCTCCCAGTATGATAGGGATGACACAGCTAGAATATTTTTTCAACAAATTTGATGGCTCAGCTCCTTAACTGATGTCAATCAGCGTAGGTCCACTGACTTCACAAAGTCAAAGTAACACAAAGATTTAAAGCTCAGTGAAATGGGGATGGTGTCACCTCCTTAAATAAAATGTTAGTACTACAGGAGTTGCTCTAAGATAAGTTGTAGTGTATGTGCAATTCCAGTCCAATTTTCAACATAAGTGATATTTGCACCTGACACCATAATTTACTGGGTTACAAGGGAACAAATCTATAATTTCAATTATTCTTCTCCTGGGTGATTAAGCCCAACCCCCTGCATCATGCAGGATATTTCCCTACGTTTTTCCCACTACTTATCTAATCTATTATTGAATAGTTGTAGTGATGGTGCCTCAATTACCTCCATTACATCTCTCCCACTTCCTAATCACTCTGTCTGATAAGAAAATTTTCCTAATGAGTGGCTCGGATCGTTTAATGTTTGGTTTTAGGCCATTGCCCCTGGTTTGATCACTTTCAGACAGCATGAACGTGCTTCTTCCTACTCGGGTGATGTTTACAATGTTATCATGACCTGCTTTTCAGCTCTTTAATCCTCAGGCTTCATCAGCTGAGCTCCCCCTCAAACTCTGTATGCATTTGGTTCTTTGGTAGTGTTTTTCAGAATGTAGGGACCAAAACTGCGAGCAATATTCATGATGTTATAACCAGTCTGTGTAAAATGGCAATATTACAAGAGACTGCTCTATGCCCATTACTTTTTATTACAATGGCTTTGCCTTGCAAGACATTACCTATTGTAATCTATTATTTTGCTCAGTATAAAACATTTTATTTTTATTCCCCTCCCCCATATTTTATTTAAATTAGATAGAAAGTTATCACACTTATAGCACCATAGTATCTGAGCCTCCTTTAACATATCAATGACCTCACATTTTCTACTTGCAAATGAGCATGGTTTTGAGATCTTGCAAAGCTATGGCTCCATATATACAGAATGGCAGCTTGATTTTCTAAAAATAATCAATATTAGTCCTTAGTCTGGGAGCTGCTCAGCACCCTGAGAAGGCCTTACCCCTTTATCAGGTAGCACTTCCCTCAACAGACTTCCCCAGTATTATGGGTGAGTGTAGAAGGTAGGGCAGGACTATCATTTGTGATGTGTTTGTACAGTGCCCAGCACAAGGGGGTCAGTCTTGGTTGTCGTCTTTAGGGATCTCCCGCAATATAAATGTTTAAATTGGCTGGAGAACCACAGGGAAACACAACAGCCTTCCCACCCTGGATCTGAGTAGTGCTTTGGGGTTATGGGTCCCAGCTGCAGAGTTCTGTGTCCAGGAAAGAGCAGGGTCAGGATGTGGCCTAATAAAAATGAGCACAAAGATAAGTGTTTTGCACTAAGATTGTAGCTTCTCTTTGAGGACCTCAATCCACTTCACAAATGTTAGGCAAGTCATTTAAGAGTTCGAGAGCTAGAACTGTGTGTGTCAGTCAGGCCTGGTCTACAGTAGAAAATAAAGTTGGCTTAGCTGTGTAGCTCGGGGTGTGAAAAACCCACACTCCTGAGCAGTGTAATTAAGTCGACCTAACCTGCAGCAGAGACAGTGCTAGGTGGATGGAAGAATTCTTTCCTAGTGCCTTTGGAAACATGGCGGGGAGGGGGCCGGGGGAGGGGAAGAGGAAGAATGGGTGGGAAGAGGACTCAGACACTTCCAGTCCTTGCTACATCTCTAGAAAAGGTGTAGTTTGTGCTCCTGCATGTGGCTGGCAGCCTGGTGATTGCTGATGCATAGGATTGCTGATGCATAGGTGTAACACTGGCCTGTAGTGACTCAAGATTGTGAATAACAGCCTCAGGGCAGACTGTTGGGAAGCGGGGCCCAAACCCTAAATCGGTTGTGAGTTCTATACTAAGGCCTGGTCTACACTAGGAAACGAGGTTGGTATAACTACGCCGCTCAGTGGTGTGAAAAATCCACACCCCCTGAGCGACACAGTTAAATCGACCTGACCTCCAGTGTAGAGAGGGAGGTAGATTACCTATGCCAACAGGAGCAGCCCTCCCATCTGCGTAGGTAGCGTCTTCATTGAAGCACTACAGCAGCAGAGCTGCAGAGGTGCCACTGTAGCGGTTTGTGTGTAGACAAGCCCTCAGATTTCACCAAACCAATTATCAGCCCTCCTCTCACATAACACCACTGAATAAGGGCTCACTCCTGGAAGGAGCTGAGCACTCTGGCCTTGGCACAGTACTGTTCTTAAGTACACACTTAACTTTAATTATCTACATTGTCCTATTCATTTCATCAGTAGGACCTTGAAGGATCCAACAGTGCATCCCCGATGTTACTGTACATCACACACTCACTTACTACAAAGAGATGTTGGGTTGGAGAAAATCCAAAAATTAAACATTCACAGATCTGGAAACTCATTTTTGTCAACAGTATATGTGTTCAATTACAATATGTTTATAAGAATTACATTAGAAACATTCTATAATCACATAAGAGATATATTGATTTCACAGCCGTTATATTTCATCCTGGTGACCAATGATGGAGATGAAATTAACAGATTTAAAAATCAATAAGGACTAGAGATAGGCCAACTTGCAAAATTCAGATCTTTAAGAAACCTGCCTTCCTCCATACCTCAAGTTTGGTGATGTTCAAATCTGGGGTTTTAGTTTGGTTTATTGTAGAGCTAAAGGCCAGGTGTAAAACTGAGTTTTCATACAGATTTGTATGTCTCTCTCTCTCTCACACACACACATGCACATTCCCAAAATTGAAGGGGTGATTGGATCCAAGGTGTTGGTTCAGAATTAGCTCTAATGAAGACATGCTCAAATCAATATTGATTTTAATTATTTTTTGGATCCATTCCATGGATTTGCTCGAAAATAAGAAGGTTGAGGAGCAGTGCAACATTCTATGTGCAAACGTAACAAAGAGAGCTGAAGATGACTAGCCAGAATTAGCACCGAATAACCCAGTTTTGTGCACTTTGACAGAGTTGCACACTGCTCTGTGGAGCATGAAATAAGACGTCTGAAGTGTGGCTGTAGATCTATTAACATTATGTAAAGTTCTCCATACTTTTTTCTAGTCGTCTGGAGACAGAGTGAGAATTCATGTTGTTTTTACTCATGCCTCATGCAATCCTACTAAAGCATTAGCAGTCACACATACACTTTTATAAATAGTTGAGGTAATACAAGCTGTGTTAGGTTCTCAAGCAGAAATTATACTATTAGAGAGATTATACAAAACCTCTTTTGAAACAATTAGTAATTTAATTTGTAAATATCAGATTGATTACTGGCTGAATTTAATGTAATTTGTAGATTCTGAAAAGACACCATATTGCCATTTGAAATCAGATCCCTTAAGTAATTAAGGGCTTGATCCTGGAAGCTACCCAGACCCACAATTGGAATCCATACAAAAAAAGAGTTTTGAGGATCAGGCCCTTCTCCTCCTGTGAAGCAAATAAAGACATTAAAAAAGTTCTTGCCAATAGTAAAGTACAGATTGTACCAGGAAGAAGGTAAAGAATTGGAACTCCGAGAAACAAAGGCCCTACAAAAGGCCCTACAAAAACATGAATAATAGAATGAGAATTTAAGGGAGTGGAAAGCAACATTGTAATTACAGGATCTAGAGACTAAGGAATGGCAGCTTTATTTTCTAAATGTAGCCAATATGGAGAAATTTTTTGTTGCTAAATCAAAACATACTTCAGAATAACATAGACAACACATATTGTTATGGAGACAATCCCAGTAATTGTACAGATAAATTAACAGTGATCAAAATGAGCACAAAAACCACCATAAGGGTTGACTTTGGTACAAAAAGTGTGGAACGTGTCATGGCTGAAAGTCTGGGAAATGGATCTTAAACTTGGGCCTCTTCCAAAGGCAGTAGACAAGACTCTGCACTCAACTACATCACTGTAAGGCAGGAATAAGTCCAGTGAGGCCAACAAAATTGTTCTAGAGTTACACCAGTTTATGTCCTATCAGGATCTGGGTCAATGGAATTACATATGATTCAAACCAGCTCATCTTCATCAACCAATCTTTCTGGATTCAGTTAAATTTCATGAGCACAAATTAAGTGACAAAATGGAAAGAACCAGGTGCCCTTACTCCTGTGAGTTGTATCATTGCTTTCATTATTCCTCACAGGAGTAATGACTATGAGTTGGAGTAATGATTATGATTTATAGTAAGGGTTGAGAGTCTGGACTCCAAATTCTGATCTCAATGACAATGGTGTAAATATGGAGTCAGTGTAATAATTTCAGTGGAGTGACTCTGCATTTACACACTTGATGAAATGTGGCGCAAAGTGTTGGGGTAAAAATCTTGGTTTGGTATGTTTCTCCTCTAGTCTCCATCTTGTTCTGTAAAAACAACAAGTAGGACTCCATTTTGGATGACCTCCTTCATGGAGAGGTTTCTGCCCCTCCCTTTGCCTTTTTCAAATTAGAGCAGGAAAGGCAGGGAGCGGTTAGAACACATGATGACTGCATAGTCTGCCTACCAACAGCAGACTATATAGGTGACAGCCTCACTGCTGCTCGGGCTGTCCATCCTAGAGACAGCCAGTGTTTCCCACATTACCAGCCTGTGGAATGAGTCCAGCTAGGTCAGAATTGTAGTGTATGGTATCAGGTTACATCAGGTGTCATACATTGCATGCACCCGTTTCCATTTCCACCTGCGAGTCTGCATACTACCACTCAGGACAATGCATAGGGAACGGAAGACAGAAGGAAGAAGAGAGAAGCCACTTATCTGGTGATCATCGTGTCCTGTTCCAGCATTCCAGTGTGTTCCTGTGGTCCAGCGTCTCCAGTCTTCATTGGCTCTGTCCAGGATTCCAGAACCATCCTCGTCATGGTTGGGCATGTTCCGTGGGGCAGTCGGGGTCCATCCCTGGGACAAACAGGGTTTGTGCCTAGGACAAGGAGAGAGCTGGTACTGTAGTTTCCTTTTATTGTCTTTCGGTTATCCCAGTGTATCAGGTTTGTGGGCTCCAGACTTCAAGTCCATTTCCATCTACTGTTAACTATTGCGCCATTTGTTATTACTAGTGCCATTTGTATTTACCTGTGCTCTGTTATTATTTGTAACAAGGGTTCTGCTTTTAAGACCATGTTGGTCTAATAAATCTTACTGTATTTGCATCTTACCCTGTTAGTTTCATTTTTTATCACCCCGGTGACAGATACGGGAGGAGGGAAGGACCTGCAGATAAGCCCATCTTCTGAGAGGCCCCTGAAGGTAAAAATCTTAAAAACTGTTTCAGGTTAACAAAAGTTGTTATCATACCTAACTTTTATACAGTGCTTTTCATTTGTAGATCTCAAAACAAAGGCCAGTGTAATTATCCCCATTTTACAGACAAGGAAACTGAGGCACAGTGAGGTGAAGTGATTTGCCCAAGGTCAAGCAGCAGGCCAGTGGCAGAGCCAGCACTAACACCCAACTCTTCTAAGTTACTGTCCAGTGCTCTACCCATTAGGCCAATCTGTGCTAGCCCTATGAGCCATACCCATGTCCTGTTTGTATGAATGTCCCCAGATATAAAAATTTTTTTGCACTTGCATAAAGAAGCAGCAAATGCATCGACTGGATTCATCTTAACTTATCAATCTTTTATTGATAATTTAGAATTGTCAGTGAAAATATTCACTAATACTTTGAGATATACGAGAGGTAATCTCCATCTAAACAGATTTACTGAAGGACTGCAGCTATCTTGACCTTAACATTTCAACAAAGATAACATGCCAAGGCATGTATTTTTTTTCCAAAGCTGCTGCAGAAGAAAAGGGTAATACAAAAAACCATTCAGAGAAATGTTCATTCATATAGGACTACATTATAAACAAAAGAAATAGAGTGGTCAGATCATGAGCTACTTTTGCTGCTCCTTTGCTGCACAAAGAAGCCATAAAGCTGATATAACTGGCTGCCAGGAGATTCCTCTAGTATGGCAAAGGGGTGTGGCATGAATGCTTCTGTGCTCCACTAATCCCCAGCTGTTAGAACAGCGCCTTTGGAACAGTTGCACCTGGTCATAACATATATCAGCCCTGGGGCTGCTCTGAATTGCACCAGGGACTGAACTAGCCTCCAGCCAGCCTCTGAATTGTGGGAGCGAAGGTGTAAAAGTGGCACACAGACCTCTTTGTACCTTGCTTAGGTCCTGCACTGAGCAGAGTTTTGCTGGATCCAAAGTTCTAGCTCTGTGGAACTGTATGCCATAGTTCAAATTAATCTCAGATCTGATAACTTTATAAAACTAAACTCCATCACATTAGCTGCATTTGCTTAATTTATTCATAAACATGCCTATACATATTCTTTTCTATAATTTGTCCATATGGAAAAATTCCTCAGTAAAATATAGAGAAAAACAATTTGGTTATTGTCCTGGGAGCAAATAAAAAAAAAATAGAATTCAATTACAATTGAAATTTCAGTGATAATATATGTAGGAAGCTTCCCTAATCCAAGCTAATCTTGTTCCTTGTTCATACCTAATATAAAAACCCGAACAATTTTTGACAAGATCCAGAGTTTTGTCAGTTGTTAAGAATTAATTGAAAAAATTACTAGAGCACAACAGCTATTTCAAAGGGACTGACCCAGAACCAATTAGAATTTTGTAACAATTGACCATTCACCACAAAACTGTTATCATGAGCTTTGGCCTCTGAAGTGTGCATTGGGGGCGGGGAAGAATCAGATTAAAGAAACTTTAATTTTTCTTCCCTTAAGTAAAATATTGTTAGTAGCAGCTTGCTCAACAAACTGATCAATCAATTTATTTGAGTTTTAAAGGCTAAGTTCAACATGCAGGAACTGCAATACAGAGTATAATAGATGATTATCCCCTGGGTTTAGATGATACACAATATAGGTTACCATCTTGAAAAAACAGGTCAGACACAGGAACATTCTTTATCAAATTGCTGTTGACAGCCCAAACAAGAGATTGAAGAATACCACAAAAAGGTTCTTTCATCTAAAGACAACAGAGTTTATAATTGGTCATTCTTTCCTCCTTCATATTCTCCTTCTCAGCAAAAAACACTTCCTCATGCAGCTTCTTGAGCACGGGCAGCATATGAGGGTGGAATAATGTACACGGAGAAATGGACTTCCTTTTAATGTTTGAACTTTGAAGAGGGGGGTAAGCAACAGCTCTAAATGTAAAAATGAATGAGGGAAAAGGTAGCAGTTAATACCTTTCTTAATTGAACGATCTGCTGAATGTGCCTTTCATATTCAAATATCACAAACATATAATTGCTATGGAAAAGAATCTCACATGATATCAGGAATTTCTTACAAAACATTTCTCTTAATTGTATCATTTGTAATATACTCTGTATAAATATACATGTATGTGTGAAATGCAAATAAATTATATATACAGAGAGAGTGGTGCGGGGCATTGAATGTTGTTTAGGAATGAAAATACACATTTTTCATAGACTCATAGAATTTAAGGCCAGAAGGGACCATTAGATCGAGTCTGCCCTTCTGTATGTCACAGGCCATTACATTTCACCCACTTACTCCTGAGCCCAATAAGTTGTGTTTGGCTAAAGCATAACTTTCAGAAAGGCATCCAGGCTTGGTCTGAAGACTTCAAGAGATGGAGAATCCACTGCTCTAATTGGTAGTTTGTTCCAATGATTGATCACCTGAGTTCTGAATTCTCTGTCTGTAAAAATCCAAAAAAACATGATTAAGGCGCCAATCCTGCAAACACTTATTCACATGCTTAGCTTGACCATCTGAGTAGTCCCACTGAAATCAATATGAAAGTGAAATCAATGGGACCGCTCATGTGAGTCATGTTAAGCACGTGAATAAGTGTTTGCAGATTTGGGGCCTAAGATGAGAAATACTGGCATATTTTATGGGTTTAAAAAAGCTTTACAACATATATCCATATAGATTAAAACAACCTGAAGAACAATTTATCTTCATGTCAGACAAAGGAGACTAATCTGCAACACAAGTAAGAATGTCTTTTGTTATGTTACCCAGGCTCAAGGAACACACATACACTAGTCTAACTATCACATTTCCTTAATAGCAGTCTCTGTTTAATATTTCCTTAATCATAGGCTTAATTAAATCCTTACTTTTACTAATCTAAGACATTACGGAACTGCGTAAAGATCAGAGCTACACACAGCAGCTTGCAAAGAATTAAAACTTCACATAAAAAGAACTGCTCTTCCTGGAAAAAAAAAAAGAGAAAATAGTCACAAGCTCTCTGCAGTGGAAATCAAGCTCAACAAACGGGATATACAGTTAAACTTGCCTTGAGCCACTTCTCAAGGGACTGATAAAATTGATGGGGCAAATCAGAGAAAAATCAGATATGTTCTCAAGGCTGTAAATCAGCATAGTTCTATTAAAATAAATGGAGCTCCACTGATTTGCCCCCGTAGAGGATCTGGCCCTCATTTTGCAGTCTTAACACAGGCTGGAAGACGGTGTTAGGGCTCTTTTGCTCACTCACCTTGTCTGCAGGTGTATCCATTATGAAATAGGACTTTCATAATCATTCCTCTCCATAATGCGCTCAGTCCTTGAGCCATGATGCCAGCTCTCATGTCTCTAGCTCAGTCACTGGTAGTGCCTGGCGAACCTCAAGAGTCTCAATTCATATGAGCCCTGGAATATTTGTCTGATACCCCGGAGAGTATCGGAACCCTTGAAGAATCCCATTACCTACATTCTTCCATCCTTCCTCACCTATTCTTATAATAACCCAACCAGATCCTTTCATATTCCCACTGCCCTACTCTTCATTTCTGCGATACCCAGCTTCTCTTTTACCTCAATCCCATTAGATCCCTTCTGTGCAACTTGTCAGACAAAAATTTAGGACAAGCACTCTTCTGTAGCACCACATAATGAAGGGCCCAGTTCAATGTAGTTTTAGCTATTCGTCTGTTACAATAAAGCCTGTTACTTATACCTTGAAATCCCCCTACTAGTGTGTGCATATTACCTTATGCTGTCTGGGGCAGGGGAAGCTGAGGAGTTGCCTCCACCTAAATTCTTCATTTGGAAAAAAACTACCAAAGTTGCATGCAGTCACCATAAGGTACATTTGTTTAACCATTTTTAGTACCTGTCTGACTAAGTAGGTGCCCCAATGGCACAGTTATAATTTCTCCTCTTCTCTGCACCTTTCTCAGGATGGCAACTGGTGGTATTTTGTTGTAGGTTAGCTTATAAAAGCCACTCATATGCCAACATGATGTGTAGATCTGCCATGGCTCACTGATAAAAGTTTCACACAGCTGAATTTTGTCACAATCTATATATCTAAATGAATCACTGTACTATTTTTATTTGAACGACTATTTCCTGGTATACATAGAGGCTCCAACCAAGATGGGGGCCCCATTGTGTTATTCACTGTACATACACGTGGTAAGAGACAGATACTGCCCCCAAAAGCTAACAACCTAATGAGACTAGACCAGGGGTTCCCAAACTTTTTGCAGGTATTGCCTCTTTTTAATTATTTCCTGCCAGGACCCCAGACAGCATGGAGGACACCATTTTGAAGATCAAAATGCCATCCTCTGCCCTGTGTGACTTCATGCATATGGTGCATGCGAGGTTACACTGTAGAGGAAAATGGCATCCTTCATACACTGTGGCCTCACATACACTGCACATGCAAAGTCATGCTGTGAGGAGCAAAATGACATCCTCTGCACAGTAGGGATCACCACAACCCCATCTGCTGATGGCACAACCCCATTTGAGGACATGGCCCAGAGTTTAGGAACCGCTGGACGAGACAGATAAAGAATGTATTATTCTCCCATTCTACAGCTGAGGAAACACAGGGATGTTAAATGATTTGTCTCGGGTCACATGTGAAATCTCTGACAGAGCCAGGAACTGAAGGCAGCTCTTCCGAATAATGGGTCAATGCTTTACCCACGGGACCATCCTTTCTCTCACGCACACCTTTAGTTTGTGTATGTTTTCTGTCTTCTTGGAAGACTCAGAAGTATATTCCTTCTTTTGCACTTCCCACCCTTCTTCACATACCTTTAACATTATCACGATGGTGATATATTATATGCATTGCAGAGGTCCTTACAGCAGCCACTGTACAGACATACTGAAAAATACATTCCCTGCCCTAAAGAGTTTACAATCTAGAGAATCAGGATTGTGCGTGTAGACACTGGGGGTGTGAAGGATCACCAATAATACTGTTAATTTATGCACAGCAGAAAAAGTACGCCTCACCTTCTTTAGTTCTCATTACCTCCCCAGCAGCTCTTCTTGGCAACAGTTTGTTTACTGGAGGAGGAAGAGTCAGGCTAGTTCTAAGTATATTCAATAGAACAACTATTTTTGGTCAGGTTTGCCAGCCCAAACTGACACTTAACCAATCTTCATCAAGTTCTCTTTTGATGCTTCGGAACACTGGCTGTAACCGTAATAGTAGAAGAGAATGTAACATACGCTTTTTATTCAGATTATGTTGATGAAATTCTAGGATCTGCAAAGTATGTGAGGGTGCGATACAGCCAGGTGGCTGCCATCACTGTTTTTCCCTTTTGTCATGCTCCTTTTTTATTGCAATTAGGACTGATTTTATATGGTCTAGGAATTTGTGACAGACAGCATCTTTCCCCAGTGACTCTGCCCGCATCTTTCTCCTTCTGCAGTTTTGTATTATGGACTAAAGATACTAGATGTGGTTTTACAGCAAAGTTTTTTTTTTAAATTGACACAATTATAACCAAAATAATAATTCAAGCTAATTTGTCCAAAAGGATTTTTCTTCTCATAGAATACCTAGAAGCAGATCAGAGTTTCTTGGAATAAATTCATTATTTGAAATTATTCAGTACATTTTTGCACATGGTATTGTAACGCTGTGGATTGATCACGAATAGTTCTTTATGAGTAATTGTAGGAGCTGTACTGATTAGCTGTGATTGGTAAGATGAGTCACATTATATTGTTTCCGTCCATGACTGGAAGACTGTTCATCTTGCAGACTTAATCTGTGAATACTTGTTTAGGCAGATTGAGAATTCGGCTTCCACGCATATTGCAGCTTTAACATTCCTTTCCCATGAACATTTATGCTAATAAAACTCAAAGGTGCAGATATTCACAGAAAGTTGAACCAAATGGTACATAAGTGAATTTGTTAAAATATGAGAAAAGTCAATAGGATCACTTCAGATTTACACTGGTGCGAGTGAGATCTGACTCTGGGTGAAATCGGACACAAAAATTGCTGCCGCTAGTGAGATTAGAATCTAGCCTTTAATCACTTGAAGATATTCCCCATCATGAATTTGAGCAATTTCAGTCCCAAACCAAAGAGCTAGAGAGGATGTGGACAGAGAATAGCAGACAAATCCAACGACCAGCTGGCCTAGCAGTCAGGTCATGGCCTTAGAGTTTCTGCCAGCCTAGTCATCCCAGAGTGGGCCCCAGCTGCAACCTCAATCACCCACACATTCTCCAATTGCTCCCCTAGAGGTTCTGCCATTACAGAGGAGCAGGGCACAGGGAGGGAGGGGCAAGATGTGGGTGAGCTTGGGTCCCCCTTCTTCTGGGTCCCAACTCAGGGCCCTATAAGGTTCAATCAAAGCACCTAGCCCAGTTATTGAGTTACCCCAAATTATGGTTGCAATTTGAAGAGCTTTTTGTCCTTAAAGCATACTGCAACTACATTCAACAACTCCCTCAGTTCCTCAAGCATCAGTTTAACACATCGGAGCATCCTTCTTGGTTGTGAATATACTTGTTATTAGGCAGCCACTGTCTTGGCTAAGTTTATAAATAAGTGATTCAGTGTTTCTGAAGGGAAATGGTAACCATAGGTTTGTAGCAGCATCAGGAGTAATTGCCTGTCTAAATCATGTGGACATTGTTCCATTAACTAGCTGGAGTTGCTCAAACAGAAACGAGGATACCTCTTGCAGCAGAACCGTAATCTCACCTTTTACTTTCAGGGTTTAGTTTTAGGACAGGACTGGTTTTACCAATAGCCTGGTTTTCAAAATGAGGTATGAATAATTTTGTATGGCAAAACATATGCACAATTGAGTTCCTAAGTTGCAAAAAGAATTACCACAATGGTGTGTGTAAATGAGACACTTGTACACCCAAATGCCCGGTTACTTTTCTAACTGATCATTTGTGCCCACTCAGATTTCTGCTTACAGTTGTGGTAAATATGTGCACAACTTAGGCAAGAAATTGGACTTGGAATCTGAGATATTCAAAATGAGATCCTCAGGCCTAAGCAGACTCTGGTGACTGGGTGAATTTCAGGATGCAATGCTAATTTAACCAATTTGACACTGAATGTTGAATTCTGCTTACTGTGGGGAGAAGAATGGGTTTTTAGTATTGTAGAAAGGAATGTATTTTCCTTCTAGCAGAGAGGAAGGTTTGGAAAGAAATTTTTTCTTTCTCTAAAATGTTGTCCAAGATAAAACGGGGAAGTTTGGGTTGGATGAGTGCTTAGAAGAAATTATCTGTGTTTCAGCTGGGATTTCAGCAGAAGGAAAGTGTTGAAACTAAAAGACATTTTCCCCCCTGACAATCATTTGCCTCAGTCGAGGATATTTCATTAATGTGTGCCAAACTAGTGCACGAAGATGTTAAAATCCCATAGGAGCAATTTGACAAAGGCGTTCTGCCACTGACTCCAGCTCTCTGTTTGCCTGTTGTGTGTTTTTGAGTTAAAAGATTGCTGCAGCGTGTGTTGGGGCAGGATCAGTCTTTTTGTGCTGTGTTTGTATGGCACACTGGGGCCCTGGAGCTCCTAGGTGCTATTACAGTACAAATAAATAAATAAATAATACGAATTAGTGTTTGTGTCGGGAAATGTTCATAAAGAAAGAGATTCAAGTAATTATGGTGAGTCAAGCTACCATCCAAGGATTTTCTGAGGAACAGGAGAACAAAGGAGAGCCGCAAAGAGATCCAATGGGGAACTTGGAAGGCTATAGATAGCTGTAGAAGAAGCAATCTCAGAAAAAAACATCAGCAGACTAGTAAAAGGAAGCCATTTGTCTATGCATATTTCTAGTTTCAAATAACAGAACAGGAATCCAACCCATGGTTTTCTTTTTATACGCAAACCAAAAAGAGATTCCATAGGGACTATGAGGTCAGTGGAAGTTTTGTCTGAGTGGAATCTGTAAAAGGACTTTGAGAGCTGGTGGTATAACTGCTGTTCTGCTTGGACAGTTCTTTACTATAGCGTAGAAATGGAAACTTTGCTTATTGCTCTGTCCACACTGACAATGCATAAGTAGTCACAAAGGAATACGGCATAGAAAGACAGCTGTGTTATATGGTCAGAATTACAACTGCTGTTCAGCATTTGGTTTATTTGGGCTGGATCTTGATTACCCGGTATAAATCTGTGTAGCTTGACATCATCGGAATGATACAGATTTACAGAAGATGAGGATCTGGCCTTTTACATATTTGGGACTTAATTTTTGGCCTCCTGGAACCTTGTTCCTTAGGGCATGACAACCCTGGAAAGGGACCCTTTTCTGTCTTATACAAGTGTAGCTCCTAGACACTCAACTCCACGCCATTCAGGACAGTTATTTAGCAGTAATCTGAAATAAACATCTATTGCTGTGCTCTAGATACCACAACTACCTTAAATAAAAATTGTTTGGAGCTACAGAGGCCTTCCATGCTGCATGGCATGCATATTATTTTAATTATAACTGATACTTAATAGGCAATCTATATATTAGCAGCCTATATAGTCCTGCTCAATAATTTTTCTTCAAAACAATTATTTTATAGTGACTGGTTAAAAGGAGATACAAACATTGTAATCTGATTTTTTTTTAAAGGAGAAATAGAATTAGGAAACTTTTTCATACAGCAAATGGGAGTTTCATAGGCTAATTATCCTGTGCAGCACAGACTTGCCCTCATGTGCCTTCACTGTGTTTTGATCAGCAGTCAAAACCTTCCTTAAGTCAGTTTTTCTGTTAATTCCTGAGTTATGTAGGCGCTGCCTGCCAGTTTCAGCTATTATAACATTTTCTAGTTAGTTGGTAAATGTTCAGGCCAAGCTGAGGTCAAGCACAGATAAAGGCCATGCAAAATAAGCAATGGTATGGGTCATGTGATACTACTTGCCTTCTTTTTCCTGAATGCCCTGGAGTTATGATGGGGTTTGACTAAGAGACTAATGTACTGTAGGTGCTGTGCAAGCAAAATTTAAGGAAGCTAAACATATCTTCTTAGTACAGTAGCACCAGCTAGCACCATTATGTTTGGGGTGTGTCACTCTTTTCTTTGTGGGATGAAACTCTAGTGAGGATTTCCTCTCCTTCTTCCCCCCCCCCCCCGGGCATTTAATTCATAATATAGACTAAGCACTTATGGTATTTAAAAAAATATTTGAGTTACTTGAGATCTTCATGGAAAAGAGCCAAGTCAGGTCCTTTTAATTTCTTGCTCCTTGTTTGAATCCATGTGTGTGAATGGTTCCTGAGGGCTGGATTCTGTCACCTTTCCTCATGCTGAGTAACATTCTGCTCTTCTGTTGGAATCAGTGGGGCCTCTCCTGGTGGCAGAATTAAACACCCTTAGCTTTGTAATATACCTCAGTGGAGTCCAGCCTCAAGGGCAACTCTGTTAAAGACATTTGTATTTGAATGTGAATTTAAAATGTGCTTCTTGGCTGTACACTGCAATTTTTAAATGGAAGTGTTTGAATCAGGGTTGTTGCTTACTCAGGTACCTCCACTACCACCTTGAAGTTCTAAGTGAGAGGGGAAGGAGGGGAAAGTAGCTCTGGCTGCTCCATTACTTGCTTCCCGGCCTGTGTGGGTATGTTTACATGGGAATAAAAGACCATAAAAGGCATTGCCATGGCTGGCCTGGGCCAGCTGACTTGGGCTTGCAGGGCTCAGGCTGCAGGGCTAAAAATTGCGGTAGAGATGTTTGGGCTTGGGCTGGTCCCAGAGCTCATCTCCAGCCAAGCCCAAATGTCTACAGTGCAATTTAACAGCCCTGCAGCCCTAGCCCCACGAGCCTGAGTCAGTTGACCCAGGCCAGCTGTGGGTGTTTAAATGCTGTGTAGATGTACCCAGGAAGCCCCAGGGAAAGCAGGATAGGAGTTTGACTGGGTCTTCCTGAGTCTTGGCAATTATTTGTTATTTGTACTGTGGTAGTGCTTAGGAGACCTAGTTGTGGAGCAGATCCCCATTGTGTCAAGTGCTGTACAAAGACAGTCTGTACCCCAAAGAGTTTACACTCTAAGCTAACAGACAATTTACAGTACAAATAATTAAAGTATAGACTGTGGGCGCTTAGCCGTTTTGAACTATCATATTTATCCCTTAGGCACTAAAGATTAGATACCACAGCCATGAGCACACTTTCCTTGGGCCCAGACTTGTGAGGTGCTGAGTGCTCTGAACGTCCATGGACCTCTGTGGGTTTTGAGGATGTTCAGCACCTTGCAGGAGTCACTCAGCACTCTGCAGGATCAGGCCCATTGTGAGACGGGAATAAGAGAGCATCTGAAGCCAAACGTGCAGATCAGCATCATCTAAGGAGAAATGTCATTGATTTCAGTAGTGTCATCCCTCATATACAGCAGTGTCAGTGAGAGGAGAATCAGGCCCAAACTCTATTCTCTAGGCCTTAGAAAGTGACCTAGGTTGCTGAATCAGCCTGAGGCTCAGAGGAAACAGGAAAGAATTGCAGTGGTAGAGGAAGATGTTAGGAGAAGATCAGGAAGGTATCTCTGTAAAGTCTAAGGAAGATTTAAGCACCCTGGGGGTGCTGAGTGAAGACAAAAGCAATGTGCAAAAACAACAAGGAGTCCGGTGGCACCTTAAAGACTAACAGTTTTATTTGGGCATAAGCTTTCATGGGTAAAAAACCTGCATCTGTAACTTTCACTCCATGCATCTGAAGAAGTGAGGTTTTTTACCCATGAAAGCTTATGCACAAATAAATCTGTTAGTCTTTAAGGTGCCACCGGACTCCTTGTTGTTTTTGTGGATACAGACTAACACGGCTACCCCCTGATAAAAGCAATGTGGGAGAGTTAAGTAATATGGGAGCAAAATTAGGGAAGTCAGAGATTACAGGATGGTGGGACCAGAGAGGAAATCCTCAAATTCAATCGTCTAAGCTTAGTAACAGGCTACATTTTCATCATCCCTCCAACATGTTTTTTGCTTCTCTTACTGTTTAACTTTAGATGGCTTATGGGAAGTGTGGGGACCTGGGGACTGTCCACCTCTTATTACTTTAGGGGTGGCTGGAAGGTATGGTCACTTCATCCTGCTTCTTCAGACTGGGAGTCTGCTTTGCCAGTCCCATCACCTAGTGCCTGCCTGTTGCGGGGTAAACGATTTGCAGCAGCAGACCCCCAAACTTTTGTCTAACTCTTTAGTGCTCACCCATTTACTTTAACTCTTGAAATCCCAGACTGTACTGAAGCCCTCTCTCTAGAATGAGGTGTTTGAAAAATAGAATCACAGCCTCTGTGATTTTTTAAGAGGTCGGGGGGATGGAGGGGAAGTGTTTTTGTAAATATCCTCTATGATCCCAAATATTGGACAGACACTGACCAGGACAGCTGGACAGTGACATCCATGTGTACACCAGTGGAGGAACACAGTCGCCTGCATTTGTTTTTTAAAGGTAGCTCAAGGCTGTTTTTGCCATTAAAATGAGTCATAAAGCTCATTATGCAGGGAAACAGATTGAAGGAATCGGGAGAGTGTGAAAGAGATAATTTTGTTTTGAAAGTGGGTAGCGACGAAAGTTTTATGGAAACAGCTTCAATTTATTGTTCCTGCTTTGGGCAGGAATGGTGGTTTTGGGATTAAGGGAGAAGATTGGCATTCAGGAGACCTATATTATGCCACAGATTTCCAGGGCTGAAGCCTAACCACTTATCTTACAAGTGCAATTGGCATTTGCAAAATGTGCAGCTACAGAATGAATTGCAGGTAAATATCAGAGTAGTGGAGCCTTTAACTTCTTATTTAGTGCCCACAGATAGGTAGTTAAGGTGAAAATACTAAGATTTATGCCACCAGTTTAATTGGAATGAAAATGTGGGTGCAAATTGCATAAGCCAAAAGGTAGGCTTCCCTTTTGAAAGCATGTCCTTTTGCCTTGGTGTCCTTATCAGTGAAATGGGAGTAAAAATACTATCTGCCAAGGGATGTTGGGAGAATAAATGTGTTAATGTTTGTTAAATTATTTGATATCCTTGGACTGAAGATGCTAGAGAAGTGCATAGCATTATTGCTATTGTTTGTATTTAACAGAGACAGTTATTTCTTTTGGTATTACTGTTGCATTGTATATACCAAAAGAACTTCAGAAGAAGATACATCTGATTTCTCAGTATTTTCCCTCAGTAATATTCAGTTTATTAGACAATTTTCTTTCTGCCTCCTTCAGTACCCACTTGTCAGCCTAACCCGATATATGCAGTAGTGCAGCGTCTGACAAAACACTGTACAGTAAAACATAGATGGTAAATTCTGAAATGGACCATATACAAGTAGAATTGTGATTGCTATTGAATGCGAACTGCTAGGTTTATTACCATTATTCAGTCTCCTAAAGTTTTGACAGATTGATCAAACTAATGAACACAGAAGTGACAGACATATTGGTTCACTAATATTAGGTTACCAATCTTTTCCTTAAACCCCCATTAACGCTTTTTCTTTTGCCTGCTAATGCTAGGATAACAGATAGCAGCCAGACTTTCTGGCTCTACCCATGTGCAAAACTTCTAAACATCGGACCTTTTTTGTCTCCCACTGCACTTTGCTATAAAACCACAAGGTTAACACGACCTTCTGGCCCATTCCATTTTGTGTCTTGTTTGGAGTCAAGCTTTGTTAGGGACAAAAATCTATGTAATATTCCATCTGATCAAAGTACTTCAGACGAAGAAGACATGCCATCTGTATTCATTTAGAGATATCTAAGACTATAGAGCATTATAGTGGTATTTTGTACATACTATTGATTGGCTTCATTTGTAGCTATTATAGACACCGGACACTGTTCACTTTTAAACCTAAGCATCAGATTTCCCATTTGCAATCTCTAGGCACTTTATTTTCTTTTTCTTCTCTGCCCCACCCCCCTTTCTTCAGCTCCATGAGCTATACAGTAGCTTTAAAAGACATCATTCAATCAAGCATCTTTAGAAAATAGTTTAGCATTTTCTTCTGGCAGTCTCCTGAATAACTGCAATTCTTGCAAAGTGCTCTGAGACCCTGTATAGCTGAAAGGTGTTAGATAAATGCTAATGTCCTTCAGTCCTCAGAGACTAGACTTCCTGCATTTGTCTATTATTATCATCTATACTATCATAGTTCCTAGGAGTCCTAGTCACAGACCAGGACTCCTATTGTGCTAGGTGCAGTACAAACACATAACAGAAAGACAGTCTCTGCCCAAAAAAGCTTACAGTCTAAGTCTGTGTGTGTATATGTATATATATATTTGTGTGTGAGTCTGTGTATGTGAGCATCACCAAGAAGCATCTTAACTGCACCCAAGAGAGGAGTTCTGGCCAGTAGGAAGATATTTTGGAATGAAAAGGGACCGATATATATTGCACTCTTTTTATTGTAAGGTGCCTGGTAAGTAAGATTTTAGATGTGAAATGGTTGAAATTGCCATAGATTTGCATGTTAGGCACATCATCAAGGGATCATTATTTAAGTTAAACAGTTTCCTTGGCCAAATGTAGTAGGGATGAAAAGAATTCTGTAGAAATTACTTTAAAAAGCTATAGAATTGAGCAGAGAATTATGTCCCTAATATAAAATCTATAGAATAGTTATTCTGTATGTCATTTTATGGGACATATATGTAAGGGTTAATCATAACATCTAGGCCCTGATTCAGCAAAGTATTAAGCATGTGCTCAGTTATAAGCACATGATAAAATCCATCTCTATTCAGCCAGGCACTTAAGCATGTACTTGATTTTAAGCATGTGCTTAAGTCCCATTGAGTTCAATGCTTAACAAATAATTCAGCAAGCAACAAAAATCATTGTGCTTTCAGTGCAAATGTAGAAAAGCCTATACATGGGGAAAGCAAGGCAAACTAAGCACTAGGCTGAACAGTCCACACTGAATGCAAGTAAGTCTCAAGCTTCATATGTATCTGTTCTTATTCTCTAGGTATCAGGGTAACAAAAGAGCAGCATGAAGGCAGAGAATGGGCATGTATAAGGAGCTATATAATCTCAGTTGTGATCCTCACTATCATATATTAATTAGTTATCATTGTATATTTGTTCTGACAGCTGGTAGTGATGATGTAGCTTTGGAGGCATGTAGAATGGACTTCCATATTGAATAGTCCCTTGCAAATCTTCTTCCTTCAACTAGAGTCAGTATGGGAAGGGTTAGGTTTTTTAAAATACTTCAGAATCTCAGCCTCATTCATGACTGGACTCATTCTCTACTTCATTTGATCTCAGCTCTATAAACCTTCTATAAAAAGTCTTCTGCACATTGGCTATGACCCCACCATTAGAATTGACTTGTTCTCAACTGGTGCAAGACTGCATCTTCCATGGATGGCTTAAGTATCTCCTCATTTGTGGCAAACTCAAACCAACGGGTGTTAAGAATACACAATAACTTTTGACATTAGTGTCCTCTCCCCAGCTGTTTTTATCTGCCATGTTTCTGTTCCATATAACAGAGTTATCATTACTGTTGCATTGAACACTCAGATAGAAATTTTCACACAAGTATCCAGCCGCTCAAACAGAAGCCTCTGAAAATGCTGAAATGCCACTGATGCAAGCTTGATCCAATGTGTGACTTCTTCAGACTTAGGAACCTCCTGCTGTCAACTCACTACCCAGCAAGATAAAACTCTTCATTCCTTCAGTGTCAATGCCATCTACAGCATCAGCAGGTCATTTGTTTCTGTTTTATAGGAGGCATGTATAGCTTTGGTTTGCAATTTATGCTCTGAGGAATGTTTCAGAAAAATGACAAGCGACAAAAGGAACTTAACATCACATTTATAAGTATCAGAGGGGTAGCCGTGTACACCTGTGGCACCTTTAAGACTAATTCTGTTAGTCTTAAAGGTGCCACAGGACCCTCTGTTGCTTATCACATTTATAGACTTCAGTGCATTGATCAGTCTTGTGTATACTGGTACACCAGTATGGGGTGTCTAAGGACTTAAGTGTGCCTCGTGAAGGAAATGTAGCAATGTATGGTTAGCTGTGTAAGGGTCAATGGTTGTTATTAGAGATTGTTTTTTAGTAGAATCAGGAGTACACCAGGGATGTGGCCTCTCCACATTACTAATGTTCAAATAGACTATCTGATGACAAAGCTGATTGAGGCTGAAGAAGGTGTGAAATGTAAAGATTGATCTTTAGAGGATCTTGAAAATATCATCCGTATAGCCTGACTTGGAGAGACTACTGGCCAATGGCAACTAATGCTGGAAGAGATGTGAAAAACTGCAGAATCTATGGAGTTTAACAGACTCTTAAGTTTAAGCATGTGCATCTGTTCTTTCCTGAATCAGGGTCATAGTATTTGCCAAATATGTTATTTGATTAATTGTACAATTTTTTTCATACAATAAATGTTCAGGAATATTTTGAGTGATATTTGTATGTTTAGCTGTTTAAGTGCCATTGATTTCAATAAGATTTAAGCATGTACTTAAGCAGTCTCTTGAACATGGATGTTTTCCTGAATTGGGATCTATATAGCCAGTTCTAGAATAATAACAAATAATAAATAAATGATTACTACCAAAGTTCCCAATCAGGGTCCCTGCCCCATCAGCTAGGTCCTGTATAAGAACATATAAATAGACAGGGTCCCTTCCTTGAAGAGCTTACAGCCTTAGGCCCTGATTCAACAATCTGATTGGTCCTCATCTGATCACTGTGGTCGGACTGCTGTACCTGACTGTGCAAAGTCCCATTGACTTCACTGAGATTTTGCAATAGATTCCTGTATAGATTAGATTCCAGGATCAAGGTTCCGTTAAACAGGACCCAATTGTTAAATACTAAATTTGACTGTATATAACCACTTTTTCAGGCCCAGATGTTCAGTGATGTAGTTTTACAGGCAAATATTGGGGTTTGGTCTCACACAAGTCAAATGCATGTAAAGCTGCACCTTTGAAACACTTGTCTGTTTGGTCATAAGGAAAACAGCCAGCACTTCCACCCAAACAAACGTTTTGTACAAGGACTAAAGGCGTAGCACAACTGTAATCCCTGTGCTTGTGGAGCACAGAGACTGCATTTTTGGTGTATAATTTTTAGTGCCCTGGACTCCCTACATGTTGTCCCACAGAGAACTGTGCAGCCTGCATGCTGAGCCACTTGGAAAGGCCCTACGCTTACTCCCTACTTGGGCCAGCACATTCAGCAGAGTCAGCAAGGCACTTGAAATCAATGGAACTTAAGCATGTGCTTAAAGTTAAGCACATGCTTAAAAATATTACTGAATAGGGATGGACTTAAGAACAGGCTTACAGTTAAGCACACACTTAAGTACTTGGCTGAATCCAGGACTTTGACGTTTAGCAACGGATGCACTTTGATTTTACAATGTGAAGGTTGCATTGTTTGGACCAGAGATGAGCAGGGTCTGGACAGTACTATCAGGAAAGAGTGAGGAGTACAATGCTACTGTTAAATTGGGATGGTTGGGAGCCACTCTGAGGTGGAAGCCGGAAGGTTATATGTGCATTTTCACCCACCAACTTACAAAGCCTTGAGCCTTCTGGCAAAACCTAACCTTGATGTTAGTTAGTTTACTCCAACTATGTGATTTTTTGACATAGAACATATAACAACAATACATACTCAGCGCTGGCTCATGAGTAATTTTTCTATCTAGAGACAGACTTCACAAGGAGAAAGTGGTTTGTGGATTGAGTTACATTTAACACTGGATGGTTAGGACTCAACCGGGGCTTAAACTACAGCCTCCGGTAGGAAATGATGCAGCATCCCACCACTCCAATGGGAGATCCTGGAAGCCTTGTGAGGAAGATGGCTTAAAGCCACAATTTTGTCCAGTATTTTTAAATCCCTCATACCTTGTATTAAATAGGTGACAGGAATCAAAAGCTTTTCTTGGGGGTTGGGGAACAACTCCTTGCCTAGAAGGCTCTCCAGATACCTTCCAAAATTCCAACATCCAGTCCCTCCCCATTACACTGCACCAGCTGTTAAAAGACCTGGAAGAGTTGTTGTGGAGATAGTTTCATCCAAAACACCTTGAAGTCAATGGTGGACTTTGTATTAATTTCAAGAAGCTTTGGATCAGGGCCAAGATGAGGACAGTTGATTTTGTAGCATTTTCAAAGGACATACAAGTTTGTTGACAGAGCAGCCAGTAAATAATTATTTGCAAAAATAATATGTAAGGGGGCACCTTGTGTGACTGCACATGTTGCATGGTTCTAGGCCAGTGGAGCAAATTAAAGTTCGGGCTAAATCCTCAGCTGGGGTGACTTGGCATAGCTCCACTAAAGTCACGGGAACTGTGCCAATTTTCACCAGTTGAGGATCTTGCCAACTTCTATTCTCAGTCTCACTAGTGTAAATCTGTAGTAACTCGATTGGCTTCAATGAAGCCACTCCAAATTTACAACATCATTAATGAGAATGGAATTTGGCTCTCACCATTCGTCTTATTGTGATGTGTATCTCCTCATGGTAAGATCTGATATTTCCATGTTTTTGCAGTGTGAGCGGTCAGTGAGCAGATCTTAAGGTGCTAAAATAAATGGCTAGTTTTTTCCCTTCCTGCAGTTACTTTGGGTCTGTATGTGACTTCTGTTTAACTTGATAGGAGTTCCGTGTAAGGAATTGCTGAGGAAGCAGGGCCTAACCTTTTAGTTTAACCCAGTGGTTCCCAAACTTGTTCCGCCACTTGTGCAGGGAAAGCCCCTGGTGGGCCGGGCTGGTTCTCTGCTCCAGGCCAATGGGAGCTGCTGGAAGCCGGAGCCTGGAGCAGCAAACCATGGTCACTGGGAGCCGCGATCGGCCGAACCTGCGGACGCGGCAGGTAAACAAACCGGCCCGGCCCACAAGGGGCTTTCCCTGCACAAGCAGTGGAACAAGTTTGGGAGCCACCCAATGTTTAGCTTAGAAGGAACTTAATTTGTTTGTTAATTAATTAATATTATTATGTGTAGCAGAAATAATTAATTAGGATGATAATCTTGATCCTGCACCACTAGAATAGATCCCAAGCCTGATTCTAATCTCAAGTTCTGATTTTCACTAATGTAATTTTATTGCCACAACACAGTTACTCCAGAGTTACACCAGTGTAACTAAGGGAAGAATCAAGTCCCTTGCGTCTGAAATTGAGGAATATGATGAGAAACTACACACAAGGGAAAATGTTATATGGTGTAAAGGATATTTTATAAAAGTTTCTGCAATCAGTGAACATGCAGGAAAGAATTAGTGTGTGATCCTAGTAATTTCATAAGGAAAAAGACTAAAAGTACCCACGAAGATTTAAACAATAGGGCATTGTGCTATTGATCCACCTGTAAGACTACTTCCACCTAGTGGTGGTAAAGACCCATAAAAACAAAGAAAATCACCATCATCTGCTGTATAATACTATTTCCATAATGAAGAGTCTGCTGCTTGTTGATGGTACTTGAGAAATCATTAAAAAAGATCCACCTCAAATCCCAAACTAAAAAGTGAAATGAAGATACCTAAAAACTTACAGTTTCAGGCTAGTGAGCAACTATTCCACTCAGCTAAAAATTAAAAGGAAAGTGTGACCATTACCTAAAAGTAAGAAATCCCCAGTACAATACTGAAAAGTTCATGGTCCAGACCCTCTGCTAATGTAAATTGGCTTTACATTACCACAGCTAAGGATCTGGCCCATTGTGAGTGTGGCGATATATAACCAAAAAACAAGGAGTTCAAATCACAAAGATGTTAAAAAAACCCAAGCTCACATTTTCATTAAGAAACAATAATTGATACATATGAGAACTAAAACTGCAGTAATATTTTGGCTCAGAGCATCAATCTTTTACATGGAGGAGATGGAAAAGCACTTCATCAGTATAAGCTGGGTCACAAAGAGAGCTTCTTTAGGGCCTTTAGGCTAAGATCCAATGAACTATCAGCTGATCTATCCTCTGTTGGTGGCATGACAATTTTATGCACATTGACAAAAAATGTGTTCCCCTCTTCTGACTTGTTTTCTATATTTTCACACATTGACTAGTTAGAACAGTGAGAGCTAAGGATAAAATAAAATGATATGAACCTGAACCTTTTCACTAGTTACTTTATTTATCTCAGTATATAAGCATTCTGAGCCCAATTTTTAAAGGCACAGTTTTGTAGTGGCACATATATGAGCCTTGATATTGATGTTTGCAATGTTGTTGCAGCTGTGTTGGTCCTAGGATACAAAAGAGACAAGGTAGGTGAGGTAATATCTTTTATTGAACCAACTTCTGTTGGTGAAAGACACAAGCTTTTGAGTTACACAGAGCTCCTCAGGTCTTACCAACAAAAGTTGATCCAATAGAAGATATTACCTCACCTACCTCGTCTCTTCAGTATTGATGTGTCATTCAGGGATGTGCTAAGCTATGCCTGTAAAAATATGGCTATTCATTGTTTAAATGTCATCAGTTGTAATCCAGTGGGTTCTATTCTAGTTCCCATCATAAGGCCACTGAATAAAGACTCACTATAACTATTTTCAAAGCTGTGGCAGGAACAGATAGCAAACACACTCAGAAGTGATAGAAATACATGAGAACATTAAAGAGATTTAATAGCAGACATCTATGAAGTTCCCACTGCTGTGGCCAGCTATTATTAATTATTATTATTTTTAAAACCACTATATAATATTAAATAAAAAAAATCCCCAAACAATCCTATCTTTCAGCTCTCACCCAAGAAAGGCTCCCATTGAAACCAATAGGAGTTTTCAATTTGCAAGGACTGGGCCTAAAGTCCATTTGTAGAACAGCCATCTTACTGTAATGGCCCAGTATGCGTCATTCATACTTATTTGCCTGAAATACTACATAAGGAGCAGGTAGCCAAGTAAGCAGTTGAAAGCAGTCTTTCCATCACATAGCAGTAGTTTTAATATCACACTAATATCATATGCACAGTATGCTTCATTGTAAAAAAACAGGTTCCTAATGTGGGATTTTGTAGCCATCACAGATGTTTCAAGTTTCTGTCCATTCTAGCAAGCTCAGTAAGGATGATTTCTTTTAGCAAATGCCCTGTGGCTCAAACAGCAATCTGTACATTTAACTGTCAGACTGAAAAGGCTAACGCCCTTCCATCCTGTCACATGCTGTAATCTTAGAAGTGCCAAGACAAGAATCTAAGGAAAGAGTACAGGGGACTTCTTAATTAGTTGCTTGTCAGTGGCTAATGACAGAGGCCTCAGGTAAAGCCCAAAGGCTATGACACATTTCTTAACTTTTGTCACATAACTATTAGCCAGAAATCTGTTTTATTCAGTACAGTGCAGGAGAGTCAAAGCAAATATTTTTCATGAAAAGTAGCATGTGAAACATACAGGACAAGATCCTGATCTCATCTACTATTTCTATAGCAGGCATCTATTAAGTTTCCACAGCTATGGCCAATCTCTTTTTAAACACTATGTAATTAAAAAACAAAAACAAACAAAGTCCTACAATACGGTCCTTGGACAAGAAAAGCTCAGTTACTTGGGAGTGCCTCCATTGTCGTCAGATTTATTCCAAATTTAAACCGGTATAACTGAAAACAGAAACTGGCTTATAATTTTTAAGCAATAGTGGACCTGATTCACCACTGCCTTACTCTGGTCAAAACTGGAGTAATGCTATGGGTTTCGGTGAAGTTATGCTGATTTAGACCAGCTGAGGGTCTGACCCTTTTAATTTAATTTAGGGTCAGGTGTGTGGAAAAAGAGGCCACAGGAATCCTCTCTCTTTCATGCCCTGTGTAGGGCCAGCCACAATGGCAGTCCTTTCTCTACAGGGAGCACAGGGACTGCTTTAGAGTCATTGTCTTCTTCTACATATGCCCATGGGCCAGTCATGCAGGGGCAAAACAGGATACTCCAGCACCTGGTATGCATCAAGTATCTTGAGGAGGGATTGTGCCTTTCTAAGGCTGAATCTTAGTAAAATTTCCCTGAGGCACGGTTGAATGCGTTTGTATGTCCCCAGCATGGGGCTGTGCCTTAGAGACTTTGACGCAGATTTTCAAAGGTATTTTGGCATCTAAATACACTTAAAAATGTGGCCCTTTAAGCCTTTATTGTTTTTAACCTGCAGAATTCACTTCATTGTACACATACGTAAGGCTGCTGGAACAGTTTTTATAGTGGGGATGTTGATAATGGTAACCATGGATTTGGTGTCTGTTATTATTACTTCAAGCCAGGGGGTGCGACAGGACCCCTAGCAGCCCTAGTTGCACCACCACTGCACATACTTGGGTGAGGGCGGGGAAAATCAAACCATACTCAGCTTTGTTCTTGCTGTGTGCTTTGCAAGTTAAAAACATTTCTACTTAATGCCACCTGTAAGGAATCAGCCAAATCAAGTAAAGATTTCTCAGTTGGAGGAGGGAGAACACAGGATACAAGAAGAAGAGTGATTAAAAGAAGCACATTCTGAAGCTGGGAATTAAAAAAGTTTTCTCAGTTGGAACCCTAAACTTCAGAGACTTGACGGGCAGTGTTGTGTGAACAGGGTGTGGGCCTTTTAATCACTGTCTTGCATTCTGTGTTTGATCTACGTTGGGATCAGTTGCTAGGTTCCAACATGTTCTGGGGGGGAATATGCACTCATCAGACCTGAAAGAAGATTCCTAAGACTTGAATAATTTTACCACTATTAACATATTATTGTTGAGCAGTATATGCTAATTGCTAACGTGTGGCAGTATTTTGCCCACAGATACATGTTTGCAGTTCCCAGTTGAAGGAACTGCATGAACGTATGTGAGGGCAGAAGTCGAGCCCGTTGGTACATTCTTTTTTTGCTTTCTACTTGAGTTGAATCCTAGCACTCTGAGGTATAATAGTTTTATATCTCAAGTTACATTTGATGAGTTACTGTTCCAGTTGCGTAGCTTTTGAACAGCTTATACATTTGTGTTTTATATTAGGTGAATTGCAGTTTGTCTACCGTAATGTAGATTGTCCTGTAAACAAGATTATGGGCTAGGGTCTGAGCACAGAAGGAGTCAGATGTCTGGTTTCACCTTCCTGGTTCTTGGGACTAGAACTGGCTCCAATACACTAAAACCTGAGGCCAGACAGCTTTAAGTTCCACAGGTTTAGAATCCTACACCATTGGAGGACTACTCCCAATCCACCACACTCCCTACACCTGTGTGGAACAGCTGTGATTGTTTTGAGCATGGCTGCAGATACCAAAGTTGTAATAGAAAGCATGGTTCTGGACAGCGGGGAATTGCAGTCAGTAACACCAGGCTCTGGTTACTGGTATGTTAGTTGTGTATTGTTTACATGCAAACAACATAGCTGTTCCATCCAAGCTCTCTTTGCCTTGATAAGCAGAAGGATGCCCCAAGAAAGGGTGAGTTCAGAGACCTATGGCCCAGGCTGCTTCAAACAGGAATTTTTTTTTTGCTAGGCGTTTGCAGCTGGGTTACTGCCCCTTTGGGCTACCTGAGTGGGACAAAGGGGATGGAACTACAGGGAAATAGCACCAGGTTTACAGAGCTTCCAGAATATTGTCATCATCTTTTGAATGTTGTTTAGGAGAGCTGAGATTTTGTCTAGCTCTTATGTGGGTGTGTGGTAGGAGAGAGGGAGTAAGAAATATCTGTCCTCCCCCTGCCTTTATTGCCTGGAGAACCTGCAGCTCCCAAAGTCAGCGAAGCATAGTGTCTGATTTCTGATTAGCACCCCTCTGCCCCCAGGGAGGCACACATTAGCTGAGCATGGTGGAGAGAAAGAGGGACTGTGGTCTGCCTTTTATACACTGGCCAGCAGAGCTGGCTGGCCATATAGTAGGATGGACTATGCTGCACTCCCTCAAAGTAGTGGTTGGAAAAAAACCCTTGTGAACCAGGAGGTAGTTGCTAGTGCTCTCAGGGTGGTTCAGTGCTGTACTGCTGCTCCCATTACAGGTTGGTGTATAACAGGCACAATCTAGCCACAATCACACTTTTTTCACCTGTTATTTCATGCTGGAGACTCTAGGTAGTGTAAGACCTGTTAGAAATCTTTGGAACAAATTCTGAAAGTGTAATTTTCCCACAACAATGTTCTTGCTTCCAATAGACAATTTTGATGAGAAATCCAGCCTGTTACAGTATTATCTGCCCCAAGCAAAAATCATGACTCAGGCCACTAAAAAACATGGCTTCATCCTTTCAAGTTTTTCCCTGCAGCCATGAGGGCTAGAAACCAATTTATTTTTAAAAAACGGAATCTTAGTTTCTCATGTAATCACATGACTCCAGGAGCAGAAGCTTAAGGTTAAACAGCAAAACTTGCTACAAAATCAGAGTACTTCAGTTGGCAAAATTTCTTTGTTGTCCTTAGCTGTGGTTTATTTTTGCTTGTCATGTGGCCTGTCAGACCCAAGAGGATCCATGTGGTTTATATTTCACTTGCTTGTTATTCAGTGTCCATTAAACATTTTTAGTTTTTTTTTTCCCCATTGCTGATTTTGACTGGTCATCTTAATTGATGGGATTTTTTTTCAAAATTGAAATGAGAGTTGATTTAGAAAATAATTTACATGTTTGTATTTTCACTGTAATGTTTACATTTCTAAATTTTAAAAAAATCTTTGTTTTTGAAAACTAATGATTTTGAAACAACTATTTTTTTTAATAAAAATTCAGCAGAAAATGTAGAAGAATGAAAAATCTTGAAAATGAATGAGGTGAAAATGCTTTTGAAAATGTTGACATTCCTCTACATTTTATTTTGTGATCCCCCCCCCGTAAGCTCCATTCATGAATATTATCTTTAGTGAAAGAAAGCCATGATTTTAGTAATCATCTTTTTGTTCTGTATTTGTACAGTGCCTAGCACAATGGGGTCCTGGTCCATGACTGGGGCTCCTAAGCTTATGGTAATGTAACTAATAGATGATGATAATAATAATTGTGACAGATGTGCTATTGCCAAGTAAAGGTAAGGTTATGAACCATTTTACATTACACAATTTCCATTATACTTTGGTCACTTACTGCATTTTGTGGCTATCTTTAGTTCTCTCTCTGTTTAGACCCCAATCATGCAAACACTTACATACTTTTAAACATGTGCATACTCCCATTGACTTCAAGGGAATGTTTAAAGGTAAACATGTGCATAAGGCTTTGCAGGATCAGGGCCTAAATGTAGCTATGAAACATCACTGCTTATTGATGCAGGGCAGAATTTTCAAAAGTGCTCAGCATTGACTGAGCACTGCTAGGCCAATGCTGAAAGCTTTTGAAAGTCTGAGCAATGCAATACAGAGTCACGATGCAAACCCCATCCTTCTAGACAAAGAACTGTAGGCTCACAAACAAAATAAAAAGAAATCACCATTGATTTCCTGAGACAAGGTGGATGAAGTAATATCTTTTATTGGACCAACTTCATCAGCTTTGCATAGCTCAAAAGCTTGTCTTTCTCACCAACAGAAGTTGGTCCAATAAAAGATATCACCTCACCCACTTTATATCTCTAAAATTCTGGGACTAACATGGCTAAAAAAACACTGCAAACTTGATTTCTTGACAGTATTGACTGGCATTTTCTGTATCTTTAAAATGAATTAAGGGGTCAGATTCCAATCTCAGTTACACTTATGCAATCCAGAGTAACTACTAGCTTTATGGTTTTACCCGTGCTTAATTTGTAATGAAAGAGGTGCCGGGGCTCAAGCAATTTTTTTATTTTCATAACCAATGGAGCAAGCCCAGGGGTGCCAGGGTTATGAACTGCCAAGCTTAGAGGTGGCATGAATTAAGCGCGGGGTTTTATGTAGTGTAAATTAGAGCTAGGTGGAATTTTTCATGTGAAACCCTTTTTCACCAAAAAATACAGGTTCAGGTCAATTGAAACAATTTGTGAATTCAGGTCAATTTCAGTAAATTGTTTCTGTCAAGGAAGAAAAATGTTTAGAAATGTTGGAGTTTCCCTCAGTTTTAATTAAAAACAACTTAAAAAAAAAGCCCTTCATAATTGAAATGAAACTTTTTTAAACATTTCAGTTCACCAAAAATTTCTAAACATTTTCATTTTGGGTCAGCCTCAAACAATTCCCTCCCACCCCTATATTTTGGACCTGCCTCTGAAGCGATATTTGGTTTTTGGAGAGCCCTAGTGGAAGGGTACTATCAATACAAATGTTATACATACTGCAGTTTGGACACAGCCATGGGCTTATACAGCCTGGTAACTCATGCTGATCATGGTTTTTAATACTCTTGCCATGTGGGATTTACCAAATAATGAAGATTTATTGAGGACTAGAGTTAGTTTTAGACAAAAATGTTTTCTGCAGTTTAGAAATAGTATAACCCAAGTCAGCTATCCCTTTCAGACCATCTCATCTCTCTCTCCTTCTCACACTGCCTTCAGCCCTTACAGAGTGTATTCTGCTGTTGATGGCGTCATTGGGAATTGCATGTGTTTAGTGAGGACAAGACAGAGTCCCATGATTGCAAAACAACATAGATGAAATCCAGGCCCCACTGAGGTCAATGGGGACTTGTCTCATTGACTTCAGAAGAGATAAAGATTTTACCCTATAGTTGTGAAAAATTAATCTGCCACATCCAGTATCTGTACAGTTATTTATACTGCAATTTAAAAGAGTGCATTAAAAATACGAGGACCTTGTGAATCCTGGCTCAGATAAGGTGTTTAAAACAGCTTTACATTTAATTGAAGACAAGATGAGATTCTCTTGTCTCTTAGTTCAGGGTCAAAAGGCATGAATTTCATAGACTAAATTATCAGCACTTAAAACTTAGTTTTTTGCTCCATTAGGTTATTACTAAGGGTTAGGACAAGCAGAGATCCTCCCACTTCATTGACCTGTGAACTTTGATAAATCTTAAGATAGGGGTCATTGTCTATGGCATGATAGTGAATGGCTTTCCTAAACTGAGCCATTGATTTTGTTGTAATATGAGGCTAGCAGTGTTTTATAATAGGTTTAAAATGTTAATTTGACACTGATGACATTTCTTGTCAATTTATTTTGCAGATTGAATTCAACTGAATACCAGATTAGTTGAAAATGATAATATCATGATGATAGTACCTACAATTATCACTGCATCTTTTCTACAAGCGTCAAATCCTTAGGTAAGAACTTGATTATTTCTTTTTCTTTTGTTGTTATGCTTCTTAAAAATAGAATTCCCTTTTTTATATCTCTATGCAAAATTTGCTTGAGATTTTAATTTGAAACAAATATGTAAAAAGGATATAATGGATTTACAAAGTGAACCCTAAAATATGGTTCCGAGAAAGGAAGAAACCATCTGTCTGCTCCTCAGGATAGACAAGGCATGTTTCTAATAGTGACTGCTCTAGCTGAGCGCTGTTGTTTGGTTTTTTCTTGTGATGGCTGCATGATTATTTCAGATATCCAGCTATGCAGGTATCCAACCTCTTTATTTTGAGCTCTGGAGGATTTTGATGGGGGAAAGATGGAAATGGCATAAAACTACTGAGAACAGCTATTGCATCATTTTGGGTTGAATACTGGATCTTAAATTTTTATGCTTTTAGGATTTGGGTAGTAATCTGAACTACAAATTCTAACACTCGACAGCATCCAGACCAACCAGTCTAATTCTCACTGGGTTTCATTCAGGTTAGTTCACCCTTTCACTCCCCAATTTCTGGTTTGTGCGGTGGGACTCAGATGGACCCAAAAACTCAAATTGTTACTCAGTTGAAACTCTTGAGTTTCACTTGGATTTCTACCAAATCTCTGCAAAACCAAACATCTTACAAGTCTTCAATATGAAACAATAAATTAAATCAGCTTCACTCATAACTAGGCCTACGTTTATTCAAACTGCTCATGAACCTTCATTACCTTTTTGCCGAAGCTGCTAAGCTTCAGATGCGTAAGAAGGAAAACCCCAAACCAGGTGAGTTTTGCATGTTTTGAGAAAAATGTATCACACTGATCTGTTCATGAGCACTCGAGATCTGCTTGCCTCAGACAAACCTTGGCTGGGATATTTTAGAAGGGACTTTTAGAATGCATCTTCCTTAGTATCCTGACTTTTATTGAGGCAGATAAACCTCTAGGAAAGCTCTACACATTCTACAAGTTCAAGACATTATGTAAGACTCCAATTCACCAGTAGAAAATACAAATGAAATATAGGTGTCCTGAGGACACTCTCACTTACCTTTCTAGAAATCACAGTAACTGACATGCTACGTGAACTTGACCATACTCAGCCTAGTCTGATCTAGGTTATACCAAGGGGAAAAAAAACCTAAGAGATCTTATGCAGCCATGAACTTCTATTTTGTATTACTTGTTGTAATCCTTCAGTGATTGCCATTTAGCAACATTTACCATATCATGTTATTGGCAGTTATTTACTAGTCCGGACATAGGGAGAGCTGTGTGAATAATGTGCATTGTGTTCTTCTTGAGGCACAGTGCCTCCTAGAGCAAATCCTGAGTGGTGTACCATACAGGCCTGTGCCTTAAAGAAGCAACGTAGCCCTTAAAGAGGAAAACCAGAGGCACGTGCAAACTTTTTTATATCTTAAGGTTAAAAGAGGGGAGATGGGCTACAACTAATCAAGAAGTTTTGTCTCGGAATAATTGCTGGCCTTTCCAGCTCTTCAGTGTCAGATTGATTTCTTTCTGCACTTGTAAGGGACAAGAATAAAATCTATCCTTTGCTGTTCCCAAAAAAGCTCCATGAACTCAAGTTAACCTAAAGCAAGTATTGAAATCTAAATTGAATTCTGAGCAGCACTAAATAAAATGTCATCGATCTAAAGTCAATAAATGTCTGTGAACAGAAATTACTCCCATTAAAAGCCTCCTGATTTGCAATGACTTCCGTGAAGATCAATGCTGTGCGGGGCTGAGCTCCCTTAATCCACACTGACATCAACAGGAGTTGGTACACTCCGTACTTCTCAGGAGGTGCTGAGCATTTTACAGGATCGGGCCTGTAGATTGCTCAACAAATGGAACTACTGGAGTAAACAAACTGTCCAGAAGTACACAGTCAATTGGACAAAAAGTGTCAAACTACTTTTGACCTTTAAAAATTTGCATCATGCCAGCAGCTGGCTTTGCCTGCAGGGTTTCTGAGTCTAATGAGACTAGTGTGATTGGAAAAAAAGACAATTAGCACAATAGAATAATCACAAACACAAACAAGAGACTTTACACTAAGATCAAAATCTGAGCAAGGCAATCAATTAGTAAATCTAAATTTCTCTTTGTTTTAGTCAGACTCCAAATTATGCTCCCTGTAATTATTCTTTTACTTTTTGTTTGCAACATATTTTACTTAGACACAGTGTTTGCAACATATTTTACACATACACTCGCTACACTAAAATAATATTAAGATTGTAAAGTCAAGCACTCAGAAGTTAGGAAATGCCAGAACAAAGGTTTCCTGAACAACCTTAATGGGACCCCTTTGCCCAACCAGTTTTGTACTCTTCTGCTCTTCCCTCATCCCCCAAGCTCCCTATATCATTCTCTTTGCCATCCTGTCCCAGTTCCCTGCTCCTCTCCAGTCTCCATTCCTCCCAGGCTCCTTGTCCCAATCTGCTCCCTTCCATCGCCTCCAGATGTGGCTCTTGTATCCTCTGGATTCAAAGCAGGCACCTTATCAATAGAGGAGGTTTTGGAACAAATTGATAAATTTAACAGTAATCAGTCACCAGGACCAGATGGTATTCACACAAGAGTTCTGAGGGAACTCAAATATGAAATTGCAAAACTACTAACTGTGGTATGTAAGCTATAATTTAAATCGGCTTCTGTACCAGATGACTGGTGGATAGGAATGTGATGCCATTTAAAAAAAAAAGACTCCAGAGGAGATTCTGGCAATTACAGGCCAGTAAACCTAACATCAGTGCCAGGCAAATTGGTTGAAACTATAGTAAAGAACAGAATTATCAGACACATAGCTGAACATGATATGTTGGGGAAGAGTCAACATTGCTTTTGTAAAGGGAAATCATGCCTCATCAATCTATTAGAATTTTTTAAGGGTGTCAAAAAACATGTGGACAGGGTGATCCAGGGGATATAATGAACTTGAACTTTCAGAAAGCCTTTGAAAAGGTTCCTCACCAAAAGCTCATAAGCAAAGCAAGGGACAAAAGGGAAGGTCCTCTCATGGATCAGTAACTGGTTAAAAAATAGGAAACAAAGGGTAAGAATAAATGGTCAATTTTCACAGTGGAGACAGATAAATAACAGGTTCCCCAAGGATCTGTACTGGGTTCAGTACTATTCAACATATTCATAAATGTTCTGGCAAAAGAAGTAAACAGTGAGGTGGCAAAGTTTGCAGATGATACAAAATTACCGAGGATACTTAAGTCCAAAGCTGACTGCAAAGAGTTACAAAGGGATCTCACAAAACTGGGTTACTGGGGCAATAAAATGACATATGGAATTCAGTGTTGATAAATGCAAAGTAATGCACATTGGAAAACATAATCCCAACTATACATACAAATGATGGGATCTATTTATGACTCAAGAAAGAGATCTTGGAGTCATTGTGGATAGTTCTCTGAAAACATCTGCTCATTTTGCAGCAACAGTAGAAAAAGCTAACAGAATGTTAGGAACCATTAGGAAAGGGATAGATAATAAGACAGAAAATATCATAATGCCACTATATAAATACATAATACGCCCACACCTTGAATACTGCATACAGTTCTGGTTGCCCCATCTTGAAAAGATATATTAGAATTGGAAAAAGTACAGAGAAGAACTAGGACTGGTCAGCTGGGAAAAGAGTTGACAGGGGAGGGGGAGGTGATAGAGGTCTATAAACTCATGAATGGTGTGGAGAAAAATTACACTTTTTTTATTCACTACCACGTCACACAACACAAGAATGAGGGGTCATCCAGTGACTTAATAGGCATCAGGTTTAAAACAAACTAAGGAACTAATTTCTTCACACAACACACAGTCAACCAGTGGAACTCATTACCAGGGCATGCTGTGAAGGCCAAAAGTGTAACTGGGTTCAAAGAAAAATTAGATAAGCTCACGGAAGATAGGTCCATCAATGACTTAGGGATCTGGGGCAAAATCAGTACTTGGTCCTGCTAGTGAAGGCAGAGGGCTGGACTCAATGACCTTTCAAGGTCCCTTCCAGTTTTAGGAGATAGGATATCTCCATTAATAATATAATATATATATATAAAAATAAAACTTGGCCAAATTTTCATGAGGAGGACAAAATGCACATCCCCAACACAGAGGCCAACCTCTTCTTCACCCCACCACCAAATTTCAAGCCCCTGTTCCAAAGCATGGGTGTGCCAGACCAGTTCAAAGAAAACATTGCCAGAATTTTTTAATGTTGGCAAAACAGTGTATTTTCCCCTAGCATTGTTCTCAGAAATGGCTGAACTGTTTTGCCTGAAATTAAAACAGCAAAACCCACACAGCCTGAATCAGACAGCTAGTGTGGAAAATTTCAGCCTGAACTCTTAGTTTGGTAAAGTTATAAGCAACTGAAAACAGTGTTTGATAATGGCAAGTGTTGGGCAATCTTAATGATGGGCACCACTCCCAGCCCTATAATACATACCTAAAACCTTATGGAATTAAGAAAATCTTTATTGACTTAAGTTAAACCTTATTGATTAGGTTTAATATCTTTGGGGTCCATTATATTAAAAATGCAATTGTGTATGTGCCTTTGTGGAACTGTGCCTAACTCCTCTAGGAGGAAGGGATGCTAATGTAATTCCTCTGGTTATCAGCCCTTTGAAGCTACACCCTGGAGAGTTTTGCATATTCTAGTTCAAACCGGATTCTCCAGGAACTAACAGACAAAGAAAGGATTTTTGGATAAATGACCTGGTTTTAAACAGGCTCATGGCCTTCTTCCTGGTCATGGAGAGCCTCAATCCTTGGGGAAATGTTGGAAGGACGGGGCTTACTGAGGCCCCACAAGATTAGGTGCATGTTCTGAGCTGAAGCTCTGATGAATTTGAAACCACAAGGAAACCCGTTGGGTGGGGTTTTGAAGGACTGCTCCTGCCAGAGCCCATGTTTGGATTGGAGTGACCTCTAGTAAGCTTATTAGCATCTGTGTAGGTTCTTCTATTGTTTTTAATAAGTCTTCTTTGTAATGCTTTTACCTTAAGAACAAAATAGGTTTGCATAGGAAGTGCTATGTGGTACCTTATAACTGTGGGCAATTACTCTGTTGTTAGTCTCTGAAGAGAAAGTAAGCAGGCCTGCTTAGACAGAATCTTTGGCTGGGATATCACAATATAGTTGGGGCTGCGCCTGGAAATATCCCAGTCAGAAGGGATGGAGATGCATGTCTCCATTCAAGAGAGATGACAGCCAGATGAGCCTGAAGCCTACGGTGGGTGTCCTTGTTTGACCGTAGAGGGGAAATACAGGTGCAGTTGCCCTGAACTGTGACACACATGTATATAGAGTGTGTGTACATGCGTGCGCACACACACATTTTTCAAAAACAATATTTTTATAATGGTCATGTAAAAAGAGAGATGCCAACTGCAGAACCATAAGTAACAAATAACTTGTCTCAAATGGAAAAGGTTCAGTATCATTTTGTATATTACGATTTTGGGGGTTACTTTCAAAAAAGGATTTTAGCATCAGCAGGTGAGTGATAATTAAAAATAGGTTTTTATTTACAAATAGAGGTAGCCAATTAGTGAAATAAGTGATATTATCACAAATAAAGAAACACGGCTTGGCTTGCTTTGATTTCTGGCACGATATTATTCATTATTTGTGGATGTTTGGACCACTGCCATGAATTTCTGAAAGTGTTGGCAAAGCCTAGGGTTTCATTAATTTCAGTTTTCAGCTCAAAAGCAGTGAGAGACTGTGTGAGAGAACCTGTTACCAATCTACTAGCTGAAGTACCTTCTGAAGCACTCGAATATAACCCCCACCCCTGTACTTCACATAAATAAATGTTGCAATTTTGATTCAAGAATATGCAATAATGTGTTGTTCCTATTCATTTTTCTTCCTTTCAAAAAAACACCACCAAAGTTTCATCCATCCAAGCAGAAACAATACAGTTGACAAATCCCAAATATGAATAAAAGAACATATCTGAGGAGGGAAGGTCGGGGGGAAGAGAGAAAATTAACTCAAAACCAAATTTCTAACCAAAAAACGCTCTAAGGTCCCAACCATGCACAATGTACCACACTAGTGCGGAAGTCTGATGATGATGCAGGAACAACACCTGTGTTTGTAAATAACACTATCCATAATAAATAGTTTGATCAGCTCGGTTTGTAAATATCCCGTATAAACCTTGTTTAGGTATAAATATGGACAGACTAGACCCTTCTGAATATGGAATTATGAGCTCCTCAGCTAGTGTAAACTGACAACTGCCTTAGTACTATGCCCCTTTCCACCACTGAGGATCGGGCCCTGGACTTTTTGTTATGTGAAAAAATGCCTCGGCTTCTAATGTGGCGCAGCAAACAAGAAATTCAAGATACTTATTGTAACCACACTTTAAATTATATACATATTCTTGAAGCAGAGTTGCAACATTGTATTTTTGTAATGGACACAATATTTTGCATACTTCACTTGTGGTGGTGGTGGATTAGGAACAGGTTTTCTCACAAACACATTTTGAGACCATTAACTCATCTACACGAGAGAGAGAGAAAAAAGAAAATTCAGCCCCTCAAAGGGTTCTGTACAGCCCCTTTTGAAATTATAAAATATATGAAATGGTTTATTCTATAGCAAGAAAAGTGTACCAACATATTTTGACCATTCGACAGCTTGAGAAAAAAATTCTTTACTGTCAACTTTGTTTTATGTGTAATAAATAGGGCCCTACCAAATTCACAGCCCATTTTGGTCAATTTCACGGTCATAGGATTTTAAAAATAATAAATTTCATTATTTCAGATATTTAAATCTGAAATTTCACAGTGCTGTAACTGTAGGAGTCCTGACCCAGGAGGGAATTGGTGGGGCAGGGGTTGAAAGTTATTGTAGGGGGATTAATCATACAATCATAGAATATCAGGGTTAGAAGGGACCTCAGGAGGTCATCTAGTTCAACCCCCTGCTCAAAGCAGGACCAATCCCCAACTAAATCATCCCAGCCAGGGCTTCATCAAGCCTGACCTTAAAAACCTCTAAGGAAGGAGATTCCACCACCTCCCTAGGTAACCCATTCCAGTGCTTCACCACCCTCCTAGTGAAAAAGGTTTTCCTAATATCCAACCTAAACCTCCCCCACTGCAACTTGAGACCATTACTCCTTGTTCTGTCATCTGGTACCACTGAGAACAGTCTAGATCCATCCTTGTTGGAACCCCCTTTCAGGTAGTTGAAAGCAGCTATCAAATCCCCCCTTATTCTTCTCTTCTGCAGACTAAACAATCCCAGTTCCCTCAGCCTCTCCTCATAAGTCATGTGCTCCAGCCCCCTAATCATTTTTGTTGCCCTCCGCTGGACTCTTTCCAATTTTTCCACATCTTTCCTGTAGTGTGGGGCCCAAAACTGGACACAGTACTCCAGATGAAGCCTCACCAATGCTGAATAGAGGGGAATGATCACGTCTCTTGATCTGCTGGCAATGCCCCTACTTATCAGCTCAAAATGCCGTTAGCCTTCTTGGCAACGAGGGCACACTGTTGACTCATATCCAGCTTCTTATCCACTGTAACCCGTAGGTCCATTTCTGCAGAACTGCTGCCTAGCCACTCGGTCCCTAGTCTGTAGCAGTTCATGGGATTCTTCCGTCCTAAGTGCAGGACTCTGCACTCATCCTTGTTGAACCTCATCAGATTTCTTTTGGCTCAATCCTCTAATTTGTCTAGGTCCCTCTGAATCCTATCCCTACCCTCCAGCGTATCTACCACTCCTCCCAGTTTAGTGTAATCTGCAAACTTGCTGAGGGTGCAGTCCACGCCATCCTGCAGATCATTAATGAAGATATTGAACAAAACTGACCCTTGGGGCACGCCGCTTGATACCGGCTACCAGCTAAACATGAAGCCATTGATCATTACCCGTTGAGCCTGATGATCTAGCCAGCTTTCTATCCACCTTTTAGTTCATTCATCCAGCCCATACTTCTTTAACTTGCCTACAAGAATACTGTGGGAGATCATATCAAACGTTTTGCTAAAGTCAAGGAATAACACGTCTCCTGCTTTCCCTTCATCCACAGAGCCAGTTATCTCATCATAGAAGGCAATTAGGTTACTTGTGGTATTGCTACCCTAATTTCTGCACTGCTGCTGGTGATGGCACTGCCTTCAGAGCTGGGCAACTGGAGAGAGGCCCTCTCCAGAGCTGGGCAACTGGAGAGAGGCAGCAGCCACCTCTCTCCAGCCGACCAGCTCTGAAGGCAGCACAGAAGTAAGGGTGGCAATATCATGACCTCCCCCTACAGTAACCTTGCAACTCCCTTTTGGGTTGGGACGCCCAGTTTGAAAAACACTAGTCTCCCACATGAAATCTGTATAGTATAGGATAAAAGCACACAAAAGACCATATTTCATGGGTGAGACCAGATTTCGTGGTCCATGACGCATTTTTCATGGCCATGAATTTGGTAGGGCCCTATTAATAAAACAAAATAATAATTTATTATTAATTTGTAGTGATGAAAGGCTCCAGCACAGATTGGATTCTCATTGTCCTAGGTACTGTACATACACGTAGATCCTGCCCAAAATACTTACAAGCTAAATAGATAAGACAGGCAAAGAGTGAGCAAGAGTGATACAACACACAAGCAGAAGATGGGAAATGGAGGCACAGAGAGATTAAGTAGCTTGCCAAAAGTCTGTGGCAGATGCAGAATTTAAACACAGATCATCTGAGTCGTAGCCTTAGCCATTTTCCTTAAGAGTTTGATGCACCCTTTTTATCTGGTCATAGCTCATGGGCTGGTTTGTTTTCAAAATAGAAACTGATGTTAAATCAGAGTAGTGTTGCTTATTTTTTAGCAATTTGTCGTGCTTAATCCAAATGTATTTAGCGTGTGCATAGCTGTCTAGCCAAGTGATGGCATCTTCAGTGGTGTGATGCAGTTCTTCTAGGCCGCCGCAGGCATTCATCGACAATGTGCGTCATCGTCTGTGTTGCGCCTCAACTGCACAAAGGGCTGTCATGAAGGCCCCAGCAATACTGGTTGGCTGCATGGAGACCTTGCCCGGTCCGGAACCTGTTCAACAGGGACCATTGGTGATGGGACAGGTCAAAACCAGGCGGGCAGATTGTGGGGTCAGTGACGAGGGACTCGTTGGGGATTATAACAGATATCCATTCCTTTCACCAGAGTGTTTCCCGCCTTAACATCCTGGTGTGGCGGATGAGACCATAATGGGTGACATAAAGATAAACATGCAGCTGATGGTTTAAAAAGGTCATTGAGCAGCTGCAGGCTTGAGTTGGGGCTTACTTTCTCCAGTAACTTCCCAGTGGCAACCTCTTATCTGATATGAGGAGGAGCAATATTGCTCAGAACTGAGAGTATGTCTACACTACCCACCGGATTGGCGGGTAGCAATTGATCTATTGGGGATCGATTTATCGCATGTAGTGTAGACACGATAAATCGATCCTCTATCGCTCTCCCATCGACTGCTGAACTCCAGCTCGGCGAGAGGCGTAAGCAAAGTCGACGGGGGAGCTGTGGACATCGATCCCGCGCCACAAGGATGCGAAGTGATTCTAAGTCGATCTAAGATACGTAGACTTCAGCTATGCTATTCTCATAGCTGAAGTTGCGTATCTTAGATCGATCCCCCCCCCCCCCCCACACACACACCCCCAGTGTAGACCAGGCCTGAGAGCCATGGGAGTGGAGTTGGACACAGGGTGCCGGAGATGATACGCATGGCAGCATGTAACTGGTGTATCCACCAGTTTGGTGTGTGACAATCAACTCCAAACTGGTGCGCAGCACTCCACCACCGAATACGAGGTGGCAGGAGCTGATGTCTGCAAAGTTGGTTTTAGTTCTTTAATGATTAAAGGCAAAATCACCCGTGTGGGAGGTAGGAAGGGCTAAATCTCCCATTTGCCTGCAGATCTCTGCACACAAGAAAGGCAACATGGCTTGACAGGGGGATCGGGGTATTGTATGAGAACAATCACAAAAGCTTGCCAGACATTGCTTAACAGAGCTGGTTGGGAAATTTCCAACAAAATGTTTTTTCATCGTAAAATGCTGATTCATTGAAATAGTTTAAGGGAAAGGGTCAATTTTGATGACTTTCCTGATATGGGGAGGGGGGGAGGTTTGAGTTGTTAAAGTCCTCTTTTCACACTTTTGAAACAAAAAGTTTTTGTTTGCTTGAAACTGTTTGTTTCAAAAATTTAGTTAATCTACACTAAAAAGGTTTAAAAAATTAGAAAAGGTCAAAGCTGAAATGAAATGTTTGTCGAACCAATCCCTTTTTCCAGATTATCAGTTTGTGAGATGTTGATTTTTCATCCTGATTTGGGATGGGAAAATTCTCACAGGATGAGAAAACAATTTTCCAGCCAGCTCTCTTGCTTAGTCATGTTGCTGGGGGTCAACAATTTGCTAGCTCTATGTCTGGGACAATATTTACGCATCCGCCCTAGATCTAAGGTACTTTGCTCTGGCTGCAGTTACAGTGTGGGCTATATCCTCTACCCTCTGAAATCATCTTGGAATTTACATAGTCCCAAATAGGGTGACATTCTAACATACAGAAACGTGACTGTGGGTACATCTACGCAACAGTTGGGTGGTGTAACTCCAGGTGTAGGTAGACAGACATGCTATTTCTGCTTGAAATCACCTAAAAATAGCAGTGTGGCTGTGGTACTACAGGCTGCAGCTCACGCTAGCCATCCAAGTACCATCCCACTTGAACCTTGGTATGTAGTTGGGTGTATAGGCGAAGCTGCCACCTGTGCGCTGGTTGCCATATTGCTATTTTTAGGTGCTAGCTTGAGCAGAGCTAATGCATGTATATCTACCTGAACGGGGAATTATACCTCCCAGCTGCTGTATAGATCCTCCCTGTGCATCTAAGGGAAAGCTTGATACTCAGGTAACCTACAAAATGTTGACTCCTCAATGTAAGTTTGGCTTTCTTCAAGCCTAGTTAGGCATAAATTGAGAAGATTATTTCTATAATTTATATAGGAGGGGTTGGGAAGCTACATGGCATGATTGTGGCAGAGTGTATCAGGTCTTCTCTGTCCCCTGCTGAAGGCATCAGCGCCCTGACGCTCCCCGCCCAAGGAAAATCCACTCAAACCCAGCGACCAACAAGACAGTCCTCCAGAAGCCTAGCAGGGCCTGAAGGAAATACTGACCAATCAAGAACTAGTAGGCCAGTTAAGGACACTTGCCTGTTTTTGCTCAGGGGCTGGGTGAGACTGGGACAGAGGAGGAGCAGCTGCACTGAGCTAACACAGGCCCAGGCCTGGGCCTTGCCCTAAATGCTGCAACTAAGCACTTGCATTGAAAGGTTGTTGGCTTTTTTTCTTTGTTTAAAGGCGCAGACAGATGAATGATGAGTTGCTATTTTTGTTTGGAGACTGACACCAAGGTTACAGCCAGGGCCGGCACCAGCTTAACAAGCAGGTGCTTGGGGCGGCCAAGGGAGAGGGGCGGCACCTGCGGCAATTCGGGGGCGGCAGGTCCCTCACTCCCTCTAGGAGCGAAGGACCTGCCACTGAACTGCCGCCGCCGATCGATTTTTTTTTGCTTGGGGCGGCAGAAATGCTGGAGCCGGCCCTGGTTACAGCACAAGCTCCCTTTCCCTTAGCAAGCAGCCAAACCTTGCAGACTAAGGTAGGGAGTGCCTGCAGTACCATGTGTGGACCTGAAGGCGGCACTATAGAGCAGCTCCACTTCCCACAGAGATGTACGAGTTAAGGCAAGTCCACCATATAATCGAAGAAATTCCAGTGGATTAGAAAAATCTGCTTTTGAAATAAAGAAGGGAAAGCAAAGGGAAGGACTCAAAGGAGCTTCTTTGATACCATTGTATAATCAGAAAAATATCCAGCTAAAGCCAATGTTACAAAGTGTAGCCAGGGCCGGCTTTAGGCCGATTCCACCGATTCCCTGGAATCGGGCCCCGCCTAAGAGGGCCCCGCGCCTTAGGCACCTTTTTAAATTTTAAATTATTTTTACTCACCCGGCGGCGGTCTGCTCCGGGTCTTCGGCGGCACTTCGGCAGCGGGGGCCGCTCTGGGTCTTCAGCAGCATTTCGGCGGCGGGGGGGGGGGGGGGGGTCCTTCAGTGCCACGGAAGACGCGGAGCGGACCCCCTGCCGCCAAAGTGCCGCCGAGGACCGGGACCACTGCCGGGTATTCGAATCGGGCCCCGCAGGTCCTAAAGCCGGCCCTGAGTGTAGCACTACTTATTATGTATCACAAAAGGTTATAGCTTATATACAGCGTATAGACAATTTTGCACAAACTATATACCCTACTTAGCTATATGTACACACACATTTCTGCTTTGTATGTACATAGTCATAAGTGTACATACAATGAATGCATGCAGTTATAAAGGCAAATGAGCACAGACCTAATTTCAGAAAATCAGGCCCATTATTTCAGTCTAATGGATGCTCTGTTTGGGATAGTGTCTATAAAACAATCTGTTATAAAAGCCACTTTGATCAAACCAGGACATCTGGTCACCTTACACCACGCTTTCAGGCTAATTAAAAGGACTGGTCTTTTTGAATGGCTTTAAAAAGCTCAGCAATTAAAGCATATTTCTGGCATGGACAAAGGCAAATTAATTGCAGCCAAGATTATTCTCACTTTTGTTCCACACTTTATTTTAATCTATTTTGGAGCTAAGGACAATTTTAAGGTTAATTTCCAAAGCAAGTCTTGAGACAGCAGAAAGAACTGTCATTAAAATGTGATCTACTGTAAAGCATGCAGGATGACTGAATATATTATGTAATTATATTTTATGAAAAGCATCATGTCCTTTTAGCTGGGATCACCTAGGAAAACATCTGCTGCTTAGATTCCAGAGAGAAATAAAGCTATTTGAAAGAAATTGGCACCAAATTTTCTTATTCTCCTTCTTTTAGCCAGCTAGTTTATATCTTGAAGTCAAAAGGGGCTCTATCTTGTGCTTGTTCGTCTTATTTGTTGATGATTTAAATAAGGAATTCTACCCTATCTCTTACAATCAATTCACAACATAAAAGAAAATGATCACTACTGTAATTAAGATCCCTTGTATGTATTTGTGAGATGTCAGTGGTGGATTTGATAACATAACATACTTTTTCTCTATAATTCAAGTGAATTGTAATGGCAGCCTTAAGAGATTTGTTCCTAATCGAGACTAGTTAAAAATGTGGCTAGGGCTACAACTTCTCTTCTCAGAGGAGGAAGCCGAACAATGGCCACATCCAAAAAAGAATATCTTGCCAATATACCACAGTGTAAAGATAATGGGATAATCATGTGGTTAAAGCATTGAGCTGGGACTTAGGAGACAGGGGTTCTAATCCTGACTTGACAATAGTTTCCTGTGTAACCTTGGGTCAGTCACTTAATCTGTGCAGCACTTCCCCATCCTAAAATGGGGTGAATAACACTTCCCTTCTGTTATGCCTATGTAAATGCAGGCAGGCATTGTCTTTCTCTCTCTGTGTACAATGCAGTGAGGCTTGGAGTGTGGTGTGAACTCCTGATCCATTGGTGTCTGAGAGTTTTGATTTTGCCTTCTAGACTAGGAGTGGCCAAATTATGGCTTGCGAGCCGCATGCGGCTTTTACTGTTAGAGTGTAGCTCATGGAGCCCCTCCCCCCCACACTCCCCATTCTCCAACTACCAAACCAGGAGGGGCGGGAGCTTGGGACCTCTGCCTTTCAGCAGTGTGGTGGGGTAGGGGCTTCTGCCCACCAGGGAGGGGGGGTGTTGGGCCTTCAGTCCTGCAGGGCATGCCTGCCAGGGCTCGGGGCTTCAGCAGGAGCAGAGCTGAAACCCCAAACCCCAGCAGGCACCTCCTACAGAGCTGAAGCTCCAAGCCCCGGTAGGTGCGCCCCGGCTCTCCAACTTCTGAAGCTTGTTGTATGTGGCTCGGAGGGTCAGTAAGTTTGGCCACCCCTGCTCTAGGTGCTACTGTAACATTGCTGTTTGCATTGTTGTTGTAGCCAGGTTGGTTCAAGGATATTAGAGAGGCAAAGTGGGGGAGGTAATATCTTTTACTGGACCAACTTCTACTGGCGAAAGAGACCAAGTTTTTGAGCGTTCACAGAGTTGTTGTTCTGCTCTGGGCAAAGTACTCAGAGCGTCACAGCTAAATACAAGGTGGAACAGATTCTTTAGCATGAGTAGTTAGCACATGTTGCAAGAGAGGATTCATAGTGAAGTGGCCAGTTAACACCTGTGCAGTCATAGGACAAAAAAAAGGGGGGGTGGGGGTTTAATGTAGTGTGTTGTAATAAACCAAAAATCCATTGTCTTTATTAAGTCCATGGTTTTTAATATCTAGCAAAGTTATGAATTTAACATCCCAGGCTCAGCTTTTGAAGGTGATGTGCAGGGACTCAGAAGATGAGCCTGATATAGGGGCAGCTCTAGCTTTTTTGCTGCCCCAAGCACGGCAGGCAGGCTGCCTTCGGGGGCATGCCTGCGGGAGGTCCCGCGGCTTCGGCATACCCGCTGCTGAATTGCCGCCAAATCCGCGGGACCAGCGGACTTCCCGCAGGCATGCAGCCGAAGGCTGCCTGACTGCCGCCCCCACAGTGACCGGCAAGCCGCCCCCCACGGCTTGCCACCCCAGGCACGCCCTTGGAGCGCTGGTGCCTGGAGCCGCCGCTGGCCTGATAGCTTAAATTCATAACTAGACACTTTCATTTGCTAGACACTAAAAATCTTGGATTTAAAAAAGAAACCAGATTTATGGCTTATTACAACAATTTGTAACCCACTACCCACCTTTGTCCTGTGATTGAAAAATCAAAAATGCATACAAACAGCCCCCCATCCCCAAAAGAGAGAGAGGCTAAAAAGGCAGTTGCAAAGGCAAGAATGGAGGCTGAAGAGGAATTATGCAGAAAGCTGGTGGAAGATGGCAGGAAATTGGTTTTTGGGTTGGCAAGAAAGAGGAACAATGAAACACAAGATAGGAAGAAATCTGTGTGTGTGAAGGATGGAACCGTGTGGTGATTAACCCGGACAAGGTGGCAGAGGTATGGAAAAATATTTTCAAAGATTGTTAAATGAGAAAGAAAGTTGTGAGTACAAGCATGACTTACAGTTATGGGGAAGCCTAAAAAGATATTGATCTTTGTAAACAAAGTAGCAGAAGCACTGAATAAGATAAAGAATGGTAAAGCAGTTGGTGACAATGAGATAACTGTTGGCCAAAGCACTTGGAGATGCTGGAGTAACATGCCTTCAGAGATTGCTATATGTTTTCTGGGATCAAGCTCGGATACCTGATGACTGGAGAGTGGGATTGATTTTGCTTCTTTGGAGGGGTAAGAATAATGCAAGTGATCCAAATACCAATTTGGGGCATCACCCTGCTAAGTCAGCCTCTCAAAGTTCTTGAGAGAGTTTTGGAGGCAAATTTGAGGTCAAGTTGGAGGAAAATATAGGAGAGGAGCAACATGGCTTTAGGAAGGGAAGCAGTACTATAGACACAATATTTGCAATGAGACAAGTTTGAAGGAATGATAAATGGAGGGCATAACTGCTATGTAGCATATACTGATCTTGAGAAAGCATATGACTTTGTTCCATGGGAATTAGAGTTTGGAGTATTGAGATGGATGGGAGGGGAACTTCAAGAAGTGGAGATGATAGAGGAGCTGCATTGAGACTCAAGAGCTAACAGTACATGGAACAATACATGGAATTTCAGAGGGCGCAATGTGTTTCAGATAAGGCAGTGTGCTAAGCCCACTTCTCTTCATCCTAGTTATGGTGTTAATTGGTAGGAGAACCAAGCCTGTAGAGAGACAGAGAAAATTAATGTATGCTGACAACTTGGCCCTTTTGGCTGACAGCAAAAAGTGATTGGTACTTATTGTATCAGTGTGTATCACCTGTGTTTTGAAGACAGTGGTTTTGAAGGGAAAAAACAAAAAGTTATACAAGTAGGGAAGGTGGAAGAAGAGCTGGTGATTGAAGTTTCAGGAGAGAAGCTGAATCAGAAGAAACCATGTGTGTACTTGGGACGTTCATGTAGTTCCATCGGAGACAGATCTGGACAATTGAAAAGAACCACCCCATGCACATGGGTAGTACTGAAAAAAGTGGCAGGAGTACTGTGGGACCAGCAATTAAGTAACAAACTGAAAGGGAAAGTGTATGCTGTGTGTGTTTGTCCTGCCTGCTCTACGGTTTGGCAATGGTGAGTATTATGGAGATGGAAGAAAAAAATATACAGGTGTAGAAAATAATACATTGAGGAGAATGGCAGGCAAGCGGAGGGTAGACAGACTTTGCATGAAAGAAATTAGGGGGAAGAGGAACTTGGGACTGACAGTAAGAGGCTGGAGAACACGCGTTTGAGGTGGGCTGGACGTAGGATAAGAATGGGAGAAGAACGACTAGCAAAGAAAGCATGGGAGGAAGAAACAGCAAAAAAGGACATGGAATTCCAAGGATATGATAGAAAGACTCTGTCAAGAGAAATTAGAAGAGAAAAGGACTGAAACTCCAAGACCTATGAACCAATGCCATGGGTTGGAAGGAGTGGCAAAGAATTGTAGGCACCTCCAACCCCATGTAAATGGGGAAAGCAGTTGAGAAGTGAAGTGATGTTCAGAAATAGCATCAGTTCTTTTGACCATTGATAGAAATAACTCAAAGCAGATATTTTATGAGAAGTTAATCAATTCCAAACATTCATATGTGGCCTATCAAAATACGTGTATAAACGTCTTTATTCCAGAAGTGAAGTTTTTATTCCTTATTATTATATCTGACACATTTTGGAAACAGATCATGCATTCTCTCACATTTAATGTAAAACAACCACTGCCCTATTTTTCTGTCAGATTAATTTTTTGTCTCCTAATAGCACATATGTTTATAGAGTCTTCTGACAGATATTTTTGCAGCAGTGCAGCTTTCTCCTCTGACCACTGACATTTTTAATCAATTGATCAATATGTCATTTGAACCTCCCCTGGGAATTTTGAAATAGCTGTTGCCCCTCTCAGATTGCAGGTCTAAACGAATAGGTTGTTGTTTGTGTTGTAATGGGTAGTGTTATGGAGCTCTTGTTACAAGCCGAATATGAAATCTGAAGCACACTGGAGGGCTATCAACCTGTTTTCCACTGTTGCAGAAAAGATGATATAATCTTTCAGACTTATTTCTTGAGGAACTTTGGCCCTGATCCTGCAAACATGTCTGTACATGCCTAATTTTATACACATGAATAGTCACATTGACTTCAACGGGGCTACTCTTGCGCGCAAAATTAAGAACATGCATAAGTCTTTGGAAGTTGGGGCCCAATAATGTGGGCTTTAGTTTTATACCATTTCTTCCTGGCCAAATCTTGTTTGGATCGTTCATGCAAATAAACTAATGGGGCTGCTCAGCTGAGCAAGAATTGGACCTCTTCCTAGTTTTAATTTTAGGGCTAGATCATCAGGTGGTATAAAATGATGTCGTTCTATTGGCTTCAATGAAGCTAGCCAATTTACTCAATCTAAAGATCTGGCCTTCTGCTTCCTGAAATACTAATACAACACTGATTTTTAAAAACTAAATTAGAACTCACAAAAGTTTCAGTTTTTCCCCAAACATGATTTTGCTTCCATTTACCTAAACCATAATGAGCTGCAGATGTGGATGTGCATGCTGTATGAATTGCAATATAGTATTATGTTTGACAGAATTCAATTTTTATGTTTTTATAATTTTGACAGATATCAGTGTTAATTTTTAAGCATTTTTTTAAAGATTTCTTTTATCTGTTTAAATTTTCTTGAGTTGTGAAAAAATAGAGAGGGGTGGGGGGGGGAGATGAGTGGTCAGACATTCGATGACAGTCGACCGTGAGATTGAAAAATGAAAGCTTTATAAACCATTAAAACCCAAATTGTCAACATCGCTTATCCAAATAGACAAAGTAAATATCCTTAAATCAACAAATCACACCTGGTTGTTACTATTTATTCACTAGTCCATTTGTAACAAGCCAATTCAAATATCTAAATCACTGGATTTTGACTTTAAGTTCTCAAGCAGCATTTTTCTTACTTTGCCTGTCTGTAAATTTAGATGATTATCAATAGAAATATTTTTCCATCGGTTTCTGCATGAATGGTGAAATCGATCTTTACCAGATTTACCAATAAAAATCTAATCCTTCCATGTCTATGTATTATTGAGGTTGAAATGTTTGTGGCAGAAACAACAGAGAAATGAGAGATGCTATGTACTCCTGATCTGAAACTAAATTGTGGTATTACTCTGAAATGGCACTTTCTTATTCACTAGATCTACTCCCTTTGTGGCTGAGGTTAGTCAAAAACAAATGTTTACATCTTTTTTTTTTTACACCTGTTAACCTTGGGGTGCAAACATAACTATGGGAGGGAGCTGGGTTCTATTCTGGTTCACTTGTCACCAGCAGCATTGTTAACTAAGGCCACAGGCCTACAAAGATTTAAGCACGTGTATAACTTTATGTATGTTATTAGAATAATGCAGTTTCACATATGTGCGTAAGTTTGGCACATGTTCAAGTCTTTGCAGAATCAGGACCCCAGTTCGGATTGTAGAATCTATGTGTGCGATCAGTTGGTCGGTCTGTCTGCCTATTGTATTTTAGAGGCACCTTTTACCTTGATATCTAAGCAGTGACATGTAAGCCAAAAACTGTGTGTGAGCCAGAAAGAATCCAACTTGATTTTCAGACTCCCAGTTGAGTTTGCAGGCCTGGCAGTTAGAAAATCCATATATTGAAGAGTTTGCACCTGGAAATCATTGAGATAAATAGCATGGAACCTCACTGTGGGCTCAAACCATGAGCCCGAATGAACACCTGCACAGAAGAATAACAGGAATAAGGAGCCCCCTTACTTTTCTGCACAGGCTACACACCTTGCCAAACCCTATGTGAGGGGATGAGAGGCCCCTGCTGAGCTGCTACAACCCTTCCTGCACCAGTGGGCAAAGAATGGGCAAGCAGGGACAGGTGCAACCTTAGCTTCTCCCCCACCCTATGTAGCAGCTAGCATAGCTGATATGGAACAAAGGGGGATGTAAGCTGTGCTAGGAAAGGGTCAGTGCAGCTTATTCACCCAGGGAATAAAGACCAATTTGAAGAGGGAAGCAGAACCAATTTGTGACTTTGAGGGTTACAATTCATTCTGCGCTCTGTTTCTGGGGCATCACAGCTATTCACGGTCCCTTACTTGGGTTGGGTTGCAAAGTGCCAATCCAAGCCGAGGCCATTTTTACAAAACACTTTTTCGAAGCAGAACCACAACTCAAATTCAAGGTGCTGTAACTCTAGACAAGTGGACTCTTGCACCCAGTGAAGTCAATGTGAGCTTTTCCATTGACTTCAATGGGGATGGGATTGGGTCCATGATGAACTTTGGGAGATTTGTGTAATTAAAGACTGTTACGGCAGTGTAACCTAAGCAAAGTCTTTACAGTTATAGATAATTTAAAGAGAAGAATGTTGTTCTATGAGGACAAGGTGCTATGAACATTCTAATGTCTTTGGGTGACTGACCCCCCTCCACCCCCCGAGGAGTTCACAGCATCTGCAAATAATATGTGCCAGCTGCTGTTGCTTGAATAATAAACTTTCTTATGCAAGGCTGCCCCATAAAAGATCAGATTTTCTCTTTTAATTGAGGGTCTAGCTGTATTTCAATAAGAAGTCATGTTGGGGATAAAAGAATATCAGCTGGAGGAACCTTTGGGAAAATCTCAGTCAAGTTTTCAAACAACTCAGTAAGACATCACCACAGTGCTCCTATCATCACCCTGGCTGCACAATTGGTACTGGAGCAGATTCAAGATCACGTATAAGATCTTCAGCACTCTCTGTCGGCTGAGAAACGTCCTCTCCCACTGTGACCAAGATCTTATGCAACAACGTTGCCCCTGAGGAACAATGGAATTTTCCATAACAAGAGTCAGACTGGTGGAGGCTGAGGACAGAGATTTTTTTCAACAGCCAGGTAGGTCATGGTTGTAGAACTTCCTGAGATCAGTATGATCACAAATTTCAGTGCTTTCATAGCCAAATGTAAATCCCATCTTTATATCCCAGTTTTGACTTGATCATAAAAAGAAATCAACTGACTAAGGCCACAGTCCTGTAAAGACTTATGCCGAAAAGTCCATTGGAACTGGTCATATGCTGAAAGCTAACCATGTGCAAAAGCCTTTGCAGGACTGAGTCCTAAATCAAGCTACTCTCACTACCCATGGTTTCTGGGTGCTAATTCACAATCAAAACACATTTTTCTATAAGGAGCAGAATAATGACAAATTTGGACACCATGACTATGAAAAAAGCAGTATGCCTGAGGTTCTCCCTCCCCCATGTACTCTGTGTTTAGTTTTGTCCCACAATAAAGAATAAATGATTACTTCTATCAAATTCCAAAGTGCAAGTACTAGTTCATGCATCTTTCTTTTTATTTCTATACATTATGTTAAAACATGTGTTGGGCAGAAAGTTATACAGATCATTGGAAAGTATAACCCTCTGGACATCTCGCAGAAGTCACATGTTGGTGTCCTCCGATGACCTTTGCAAAAGACATATGTGCAAATTGGCTGTACATGTTCTTTAAAATCAATAGTACAAGCTGATAAAATAGAAATGTGAGACTAATGGAGAGAGAATTAAAATGCCAGACCAAGGGGTTAAAATTCATATTAATATGGACCACTAAGGCCAAGCCACTCTGCAAAGCTGAGGGCAGCAGGTCACTTTGACAGTTTGTCCATAGTTAATGGAAGTTTATTGACTAACTTATGTGAAACCACAGTGAATATTGCTTATCTCTTTGTAGTATGGAAACTTGAGGTTTATAGATTTCTGTTTGAGCTAAAAAATCTTTTTTGAGGCCCTCCTCCCTTCTTTTTTTCTAATCAATCACCTTTTTGTGGCAGAATGTTATTACAAACATCTCAGCATGTTCTCAAAACTTCATGGGATTTTTGTTGGGATTTTCTTTTATAAAGACACCTGGATCTCACATCTGATTGCCTGTAGCCAGATGTCAGAGCCTGCATATGTACCACACTGGTCTGAGCATCTGCAAGAAGCTGGAGGATAGGCACCATAAAATGCAACTCGAAACATTACAACAGAAAACCTGCTCTTGCAACAATTTCACTCTCACCAGTATCCTTGTCTAGCCATATTCATTACTTTCATACACTGATCTCTGTTATCATTATTTATGGATTGTCACCATTGTGATCAGAATTACACAAGACAGAAAGGCCCAGCTCTTCAAAGGTGTTTTCGTGCCAAGTCCTCTGATGGTAGTTAAGCGCCTATATATCTTTGAGATTCTGGGCCAAAGACACTGCTTGCCCTGATGAACTTGCAATGTAAAAGACAGACCAAAAAAAAATGCAAGTGAGGAAAAAGTATTATTATTTTTTAAATATTTAATCAGAACTGAGGACCCTTGGTTGTAGGTGCTGTGCAAACATATAGTAGAAGAAAATCCCTCTGTGTAAATGCTTGCAATCCAGAGCATGGTGATAACCTAAATGATTTTTGGTAGGGCCTCGATCCAGCTATGATTAGTTTATATTTTTACTGTGCTGGCTCTGAACTGCACTATTAACTAGCTTCTTAACTCTGATGACCTGCATGTATCTTGCAAGTGGAGCTGGTCAGGAACTGGAATATCCAACACATCAATTTTTTTCCCATTCCAAATCAGAACGAAAAGCTGAAATTTCACAATTTTCCATTAAACAAAAATGCCAACAAATTTCAATTTGAAATTTTGTTTTCACTTTAACATTTTGATTCATTTCCTTTTGATGGTTATATTATATTATATATTATACTACATTACAATATGTTAATATAATAGACATGTAGAAACTAAACTGAAATGTTTTGACATTGTCAAAATGAAATATTTGCACCTTTTCCCATTGAAAATGTTCTCAATATCATTGTGTTCCTGCAGAAGGCATCAGTTCTAACAAAATTGCATTTTTTGATAGAAATCTGTTCTGTTGAAAATATTTTGACCAGCTCAACTTGCAAGCATTATGCATTTCCAAAATTTTACCAGTTCCCACGTTTTACCCTCTGTAAGAATGTAGCTGAAGGTAAATGTATGTGTGGCTACATGGAGTATAACCTCTGTTTAGTTTAGGGGACCAGAGTATGCTCCCTTTGACAGCTGGGAACACTGGCATACACTGAGGAAAACATGTTTAGATTACATGGTTTCCAGCCCACTTGTTTATTACAGCTAATTCCAGGGCAGTTGCTTTGGAAGGAAAACTCCGGGACAGATCTTTGATGCAACATATTGTACCTAATAAAATTTACCAAAAATATTCTGCTCTAGCTCTGTATTGAGGACACTGATCTAAAATATATGTGTATACAGAGAATCTTTTCTGCTTCCACCAACTGTACAGAATGCCAGCTGTGACACTAGTATTCTGGTGTAACAATGACAGGTACACTTTTCACTCAGGTTCTTGCTTGCTCGTTGGCTTTTATCAGGCTTATTTTCTGCAGTTCATTAGATAAGGGGTTTTTTCGTGATTTTTTTTGGAGTGGCGGGTTGGCCTCTCACTGATAACAAGAGCAGCGAATTTGATCACAGCAGCCATAATCTATAGTGTTGAGAACCACATGGACTGGCAATGAGAGTTAAAGATTTTTGTACAATCTCAGCATAAAGGCAAAACGTGACATTTCTGAGAATGTTTCAAAAGAATTTTTTAATCTGCATGAACGTTCTTATTGGTTCTTTCCAAGCTCTCCCAGCTCAAGACTGGGACTGAATGTCAAAAAAGGATAATTACTTTGGGCCCAATTCTGACACCCATACTCACGTAGAATGGTTTCTTTAGTCTTTCAATAGTGCCACTGAAATCAGTTGGGGGGCTTGCAGAGTATGTTGCTGCCCCCCTAAAAGCATCAGCATCTGTCCCAATGGAAGCTGAAAATACAAGAACAGCAGTCCTTGTGGCACCTTAGAGACTAACAAATTTATTTGAGCATAAGCTTTCGTCTCTAAGGTGCCACAAGGACTCCTGTTCTTTTTGCGGATACAGACTAACACGGCTGCTACTCTGAAACCTGAAAATACAAGGTTTTTGAAAAGAATGTTTCTTGACTAATTGTGGTTTAGAAGAGAGCTGATAACCCATGATAGAGAAAATGCAATAGGAAAGGACACAGATTTTTTTTTTAACTTAAAATGTAGGCAACATTGAGAAATACGTTCCAGGGTAAATGGTTTGAATGATTACTTTAGAAGTATGATTAGATCTTTCAAGTAAGAAATGAAATGTACTATTGAGACATATTCTAGCAGCACCATGACCCGTACCACATAAGGTGTTCATGGATGAAGCATGGGCATATTCAGCTCTGATTACCTGAACCTATGACCTCTTGCCTTGAAGGTGATAGTTCTGCATGGAAGGACATATTTTTTCACCTGCAAATAATGTAAACCAGCTTAAGAATCCCACAGCAGTTCACTAGTTGACATTCAGAAGAAACAACAGTTTTAAAATTCATTTTTACTCTACTAAGCAATAGCATCCTCAGTGAATTTCACAGGAAGAAACTGGGTCTTATTCTGATCTCAGTTATACTAGGTTTGCATTGGTGTAGCTCCACTAATTCTAAAGGAGCTACTCCTAATTTATGCTGACATTACTAGAAGTGCAATTGGGCTCCCTGGATTTTTTTGTATCTGCAGCAAAGATCTATTACCACAGTATAATAAATGTGCTGGCATTAAAACTGACCTATTGCCTCCAGCTACGTTTCTAAATTACAACCTTAGTGGGAAGTCAATATGACTGAAAAACATGTGCTTAAATGTTCTGAAACTTGTTATAAACATTTTAAAATTATTGAGTTGTTAAAAGCATACTTAGGAATATTATAATCTAATTTCAGAAGAGTTGTGCAGAGGTCAATTGATAGGTCACAGGTTCTCCTGTTTCTGTCCTCTCTCTTATTGATATTTTCACAGGTAATTCCAACTCCTCCATGCCTGTCTAGTTATGATCTTATACTGCAACAGGCTCCAGACACAGAGGAAAGAGGACGAAGACCAGAGTGAGGACAAATGTTGAAATCAGACACAGCTTTATGTGAACACAGACAAATTAGCACTGTGGGACAGGGAGACATAGTTCTACATGAGTTTCCCAAAAGGGGAGCAGGAGAGGGCACAAGCCGCGGGTTTCCCAACTCCCTTGTTTGGGATCCTATATGAAGGTTAGGCTCCCGCAGTCTCCTGACTGCAAGCATGAAATGACTCTAGTGTTGATGTTTGCGCTAGGCTTACCAAAGATCCTTGGGAAATGAAAAGGGCCCTGGCCTTCCCGTCCTCTGCCCTGGCCACAGAATGGGCCTCTCATGGGAGGAGAATGCACTGAACCCTTTCAAAAGGTGTTGCAGCAGCATTGTTATGTTTCTGGGTGACTCCTAAGATGCAGTGCATCCAGCAGCTTCATCTGAGATGACTCCCCTCAGTACTAGCCAATGCGAGGGGGCTGGGAAGAATGCATCGCTTTATCACTACCCCTTCCTCCAGACAGCACCTTGACATCCAAGAGCCATATATCAATGTAAATACCAGTTCCCTTGCTGACAGATGTGGGCCTCCTCTGATCTCTAATAGTTGACTTGTTATTAAATTGCAAGGTCACTGTGTCTTCAGAGGGAGAAGCCTATGAACCCCTGTCTCCAGGCCAGAAGATCTACATTTAGATCAGTTTATCTAGCCTTTTTGAAATGACTCCCCACCCATAATCTAACAGAGAATTAGCCAGATCACCCCGTTGGCAGTTTTTTCCTTTCTATTTACTGTGCCTGGGTGTTTACATGTTGGGCCATGTTCCTGGATCCTTGCTCCTGTTGAGTAGTGTCTTACTCTGGTCTCTGTGAAATGAATGGTACTGCTTGAAAAGTAAAGTATAGCTACTGAGTGGGAGTATAGCTTGAAAATGAGTTCATATCCATGAAAAAAATTCAGCTGGATACATGACATTGTCACATGTGCTGGTGTAAGTGGGCCTGTTTTCAAGCTAAAATGAGCCTGTCTTCAAGTCATAAGGGTTTATAATTAAAAATGCACAAAATGACAATAATTTAGGCAAAAAAATCACATAATTTTATGGGGGCAAAATTACATGGAACTAAGCAAAAATTTTCTCGGTGGAATTCTGTGAAACACCACTTTGACACAGCATATGATCAAGTGCTTTCCTGAATCGAGCCCATGCTATGGACTGAGGCCTGGTCTACACTGGGGGGAGCGGGGATCAATCTAAGATACGCAACTTCAGCTACGAGAATAGCGTAACTGAAGTCGACGTATCTTAGGTCGACTTACCTCGCGTCCTCACGGCACGGGGTCGACTGCCGCTGCTCACCCGTCGACTCCGCTTCCACCTCTCGCCGTGGTGAAGTACAGGAGTCGACGGCAGAGTGATCGAGGATCAATTTATCGCGTCTACACTAGACACAATAAATCGATCCACGATAAATCGATCACTACCCACCGGCGGGTAATGTAGACGTACCCTTAGTATTTCTACATGCAATAGTGTACAAGAGACTATTAGCTAGAGTTGGTTGGAAAATGGAGTTTCCATCCCATAGGAAATTTTAACATTTTGAAGTTTGATTTTGTCCCCAATCAGGACCAAAAGTCAATCTCAAAATAATTTATGGAAAAAATATTCCAAAATTTTTTGATTCAGAAACATCAAAATGACCTTATTGAAATATTTTGTTTTCATAATCTCAAACAGTTCAATATAAACTGTTGAATATAATATAATAACATTAAAATTAACATTCTAATATAACAGTCAAAGCAAAATGAGAAAGTTGGAATTAAACAGGAAAGTCGGAAGGAAATGCGAATGTCAGAACAAAATAGGCCTTTTCCATCAAAAATTTCACCAAAATTGACACTTTCTACAAAATATCTTGATTTCAACAAAATAGCATTTTCCAATGAAAGACCGTTTCATTGAACATTTTTTGACCAGCTCTACTATTGTTGATGCAGAAGCTCTGAGTGGAAATGAAGATAGAAAATTGTCCCAGGCTCAGTGTAAAAGTTAATGCTCCCTAATGTTTCCACCAAACAGGGTATTTCCAGCCCTGTTTTCAGGAGCTGGATCCCTTTAATCCAATGAGCACCATTTTCAGGATGTACCCCCACCATTTTACAGTAAGGGACGGGACAGATATGCACCAGTCACCCTTCCTCTTAGAAAATAGACAAATATCAAAGAACATTTTTCATTTGCTTGCAAGTCAGGGTGAGATTTTTCAAAAATGCTCAGTATTGGCTGTGCAGACTGAATTCAATGGGAGATTTTCCATTAACTTCAATGGGAACAAACTTAGGGTAGCACTGAACACTTTTGAAAACCCCACTCTTCCTTTTCATGTATTATTGAGTTCAATTCTTTCCACATTTATACTTGCACTAAATGCTCACATCCACCCCCTTGTCAGTAGGTAAATAGCAACTAGCAAGCTCTCTGCCAAAACAATCTGAAATACAGTTTAGTTTAACCACCATATAGTTTTGTCATATTTCCTTATGGTAAATGTTAACAAAAGTAAAACATTCCAGACAGCCTGCCCCTCCTCCAATGGTACATTAATTGAATTAAAATCAAGAATAAAGGGATATTGCAAGCAGTTAAGTGTGAGAAAGCATGTTGACACTGAATAATTAATTTTCATTCTGCGATAAAAATGTTGCCCATTGATTTACAACCCCTTCTGGCTATAAAGCCTTTCGGTGGAAACCTGATTCTTAATTATTGTCACAGGAATGCAAAGCTTGTCAAAAAGCTATTTCCATCACGATGATCAGCCTTAACTGCTTGGAGCAATTTTTGTGCCATACTTCACAGCTGCTTCATCATTTGTTATCGTTTCAATTAAGCACTGTATTCCTACACAGCTCATAATCTCTACAGAAGAAAGAAACACACATGCACTCACACAACCACCCTCCCCCACCATCATAAAAACCCCTATCCGACCCCCCACCCACATTTTGCTTATTATGGAAGAAAATGCTACAATGTTTTGTATCCATTTGTAGAGCAGAATTTTTGTATTATTGCACCAAATGAACAGATTCTCCCAAAATGATATGAATAAGGCATTCAACACAATTGGATCAATGTTTTCAGTTTATCTAGTTTTATCCAAATATAATTGTATTCCAGTATATTTCCCCTCTGCTTATTCCTTCTTGAATGCAATACACCGCTTCCATCTTCATATCAGCATTGAAAGTGTATCTCATTTTTCCTGATTATTAAAGGGAAAGAAAGGATTACTGAAATTTGGCTCCCATTGAAGTACTAAAATTGTGTTTTCTTTCTTGAACTTAGATTTTCTAAATTTCTCTGCCTAAATTTTGATTTCATACAAGTGATTTAGATTCAAGTTTTAGGTTGCTGGGTTTTTTGTTGAGGAAGGATTTGTGGAGGAAGTGTCAACAACTCACCTCCCCTGCAAAATGAAATGGAAAACAAACTGGAAAACTGGTCTCTCTCCTCTGATGTCCTTAATTGCCAGGATGACAGTATCTCCTGTAAGTATTTTAGTTCTGCACACGCAAACGCACACAAGAAAATTTGCTGGTTCATTGGTTCAGGATGTAAATCAATTCAAACTTAATTTGAGGTACTTCATTTAAACTTCTTGTTTGAATCAGTGATCTGTGGCAAATCTTGTTTGTGCAAAAGCAGAAACAGAGATTAATGGATATAGAATGACAGATTACGTTAATGGATCAACCACTTAAACTAAATTTTTACTTGTAGACCTGGCTAGTAATCAAGGAGGTTTGTATTAGATGGCGAGGGGCTAACTTGATAAGGACATTTAAATATTTTCTATCAAACAAAAAACACTAAGATGTTTCTGTGAATTAGCTGAATGGAGAATTTGGTTGCAAGTATGGACATCAATTCCATTTAGATACACTTTTCAGTATTTACCTTGAAAAGGTTGCATGAGACAGAAACTTGTGTACCATAAACAGAAACTACATGAACTGTGAGATATGATTGAGGTTGACAATTCTACTTCATTAAGGTCTAGCAACGCATGTAAGCGGATCCTTAAGTTTAAGCATAGGAGTAGTCATGCAGTGTGGCCTAGCAGATAAAGCACTGGACTAGAACTCAGGAGATCTAGGACAATTAAGCCCCTTTATGGAGTAAGCTGGGTGGAGACAATAGACCAGTGGTGGGCAACCTGTGGGCAGCGGGCCGCAGGGACGTGCTGGCCGCCGCTTCCCGCAACTCCCATTGACCGGGAACAGCAAACTGTGGCCACTGGGAGCCGCGGGGGCCGTGCCTGCGGATGGTCAACGTCAGCAAAATGTCTCGTGGCCTGCAATCAGATTACCCTGATGGGCCGCATATGGCCTGCAGGCCACAGGTAGCCCACCACTGCAATAGACACTACTGCCAAAGGCAATTGGCCACATGGCAAAACCAGAGCAGGGCTAAGTCATGTGGTCTAAGGGGGTTTCCTTGTGACTGACTGCAAATGTAGGGGCTAGGGCAGGGGTGGGCAACCTATGGCACGTGTGCCGAAGGCGGCACACGAGCTGGTTTTCAGTGGCACTCACACTGCCCTGGTCCTGGCCACCAGTCCGGGGGGGCTCTGCATTTTAATTTAATTTTAAATGAACCTTCTTAAACATTTTAAAAACCTTATTTACTTTACATACAACAATAGTTTAGTTATATATTATAAACTTATAGAAAGAGACCTTCTAAAAACGTTAAAATATATTACTGGCACGCGAAACTTTAAATTAGAGTGAATAAATGAAGACTCGGCACACCACTTCTGAAAGGTTGCCGACCCCTGGGCTAGGGAATTGATTGGTTGCAGCTGTATGTGTCCATGTGTGTGAGAGGCAGAAAGCCAGGAGAGGGGAAAGACAGCAGACAGGGAGAGATGGAATCATGGGTGTGGCCTGTGAGGGAGCAGAAACAGAGCTTCTTGGGCACAGAACTGATGGGAGAGGTGGGCTTGGAAATTGTGAGGAAGGAAACTGCCTTATGCTGTTTGTTTCTACTGTGTTCAGTAAACAAATAGGATTGCACCAAAGAAATACCTGATTCATTTTGTTAATATTTCCTCCTAATGGAAACAACCTGGCAAACCCCCGAATAGCAGCTAACCTCTCGGGTCAAAGATGCAACAGTACTAATGGAGCTGGTGTAGACTTGAAGGGCCTAAAAGGGCGGAGGATGCCCACTTTATGGACCTAGTTCTTTCTGGGACATGCAACCTGGACCAGTGTTGGCTTTGGTGATGTGGGTCAGATAAAGAGTCTTCTACCATGTGAGATTATCAGGTTTCTACTTTATAACATAAGCTAAGTGCCGTTCTACTGATGTGTTCTGTGGCTGGGATTAGACATGTTAACTTCTGCTTCCTATTATTCTTGGATATTTCTTCTCCTGTGTAAAACTGTCAATACAATATTTTTCATCTGAGCAGGGTCCACTCTAGGTATAGGCATACTACACAGCTGCCTAGGGCAGCAGATTCTGCCTAGAGTGGCAGGGGTGAGTGCAACAAAGTTGAGTGGTGCCATGACACCATAAGCCTGGTTGCAACACTGCCCACTAAAATTTGGCTCAGCTGCTCCTCCCATGCCCTCCTTCGTGACAGAGAGGTGGCCAGGCCAAACCTGAGTGAATGGTGTTGCAACCTGGTGCTTGGCTCCCTTACATCTACCATAATTATTGAAGGTTTGCCAGGCCCTCCCAGAAAGTCTGATATGACCCCCACAGTGGTGCACTGCCCCCGTTGAGAACTTCTGTACTAGGATACAGGATGGGAAGCAGCACACTGAAGTTTTGCCTAGGGTGACAGATTGTCTTGAACTGTCTCTGCATTTCAGACTACCTGCAGTGGGTCTCAGAGCTGCCAGCAGGGGCAGTAACTGAGCGGTGTATGGAGAGAGAAGTGAACGTTGGTCTCCTGAGAGGCAGAGACAGAAATAGGTAACTAATCGGTAAAAGGCATTGGAGAAGGTTTCATTCTTTGTCCCCAAATAATGGAAGGGATATTGTGGGCACAGAGTGAGCTAAGCATTCATTTAGGTACATTTTAATATTTTTTATATTTATAACATAAACAAATTGTAACCTATAACAATTAAACAGAGGTTTATTTAGAGAAACATGGCAAGAGTAGAGAAACAGTGTCCTCTTTCCAGGCATGACTTCTCAAAGAAATAATATTCTGGGCTAAATTCTGCCTTTCTTAGGCATTGAACTCCACTGTTTTCATTTTGATGAACTCAGATTTACTTGAATTGAATCTGTATCCGGGAGGAAGGATTCTCCTTTTGACCCACCGTCTTAGCAGGTAGTTGGAGCTTTCAGAGAGCTGCATGTTAATTACTTCTGTCTCACTAAGCAGCCTGTTAAACTCCACTCTCAATATAAGGAAGATGGGAGTAGCTCTCTGAGAAAGGAAACTAGGGTCTGGTTGGAACAAACACGTTCTAAGGGTGTGGTAGGGTTCTTACCTCCTTTCTCTGTCTTGAATATTCAGATTATAAACTCTTCAGGCAGCGACTGAGACTTACTGGGGAGATGGGTCTTTGCCACCCGGTAGGAAAATGAGAATGTAGCCCAAACTTATTGTGCCTATTTGTCCGAGGAAAGGTTTGCCACCATTGGTCTTTTTCCTCCCCCCAGGATTAAATAAAGCTCCAGCTCAGTAATCCACAGAGTTTACTGTTCTCTTTTACAACAGTACGATTCACATTCAGTCTTTGTTTACATTAAATCTTTAAGCTTTGTTTTATTTTTGGTTGCTGGATGCACCTCTTCTCCAAAAGCTTTAATGTTCTTAACTGGCCAAAAAAAAAAAAAAAAAAAAAAAAAAAGCCACATGGGGATTCCACCTGCAAGTGCTCTCATTCAAAAACCCAATGTGTTCTTAACCTTTCAACTCTCACTCCACAAAGCGCATAAACTATTGTGGAGCTACAGAGAACCTTCTTTATGAAATATGTTTTAGACTCCCGCCGGTTTTAAAAACAGTGTTTTATTTCTGACAGGTTTCAGAGTAGCAGTGTTAGTCTGTATCAGCAAAAACAACAAGAAGTCCTTGTGGCACCTTAAAGACTAACAAATTTATTTGGGCCCACGAAAGCTTATGCCCAAATACATTTGTTAGTCTCTAAGGTGCCACAGGGACTTCTCATTGTTTTTGTTTTATTTCTGAGGCTGATCTTGCTTGATACATTTATGTCTCTCCTTGAAATGTTGAGCCTGACGCTCCTGAACTTCCCTGGAGCTGTGCTGATTTACCCAAGCTGAAGACCTGGCCCAACGTTTTCAGAGGCAATACCTGTGGAAGCAGCACCTCAAACATTTGATTATGGACTGTCCTTTCCAGCTTTCAGTGCTCAATTGGCTTCCTGGTGTTTTCTTAAGCGCTTATCTGTTCTGCTACATTTGACTTTAATATCTGAGAGCTGGTCTCATGCCCACATCTTACTTTAAATTGTCTTTAGATGATACAACTTAACCTGAGAGATCATCCACCATTTTCAATGACAGGCATATTTTTGGCAGCTAAGGTGCTGGGCCAGGCAGTCAGTTCAGTATGAGAGATTTTTTCTGAATCTCAGGAGACGATGTCATACTTGCAAAACTGGAAATAGATCAACTGTGGTTAAATAGGAGTTTAATATGCATGCCTTTCTTTAACCCAGGGACTATATTTTTCTCTCTGTTATTAATAGAAGTACAGGTCTGTGATAAAGTTACTTCAAGGAAAACACTGCTACATTGCTTATGGGATGTTATTTCTGGAAGTACCAAAATCCTGGACTAGGATATTTTCACAGCTGATGACTATGGTTTTGGCACTGATCCTGCCAAACACGTAAGCATGTGCTGAACTTCAAGACTGCGAATAGTCCCATTGATTTGCTTACAGTTATGAATATGCTTAAGTGCTTGGTTGGATCAGTGCCTTCATTGCATTTTTCACTAGTAAGGCCAACTTCTACCCTTGTGCAGGCAGTTAGACACAGAGGGTAAAATAAGCGGTGCAAAGTGAACGTACGCTGGCCAGAAGAACCCCCTGGAGAATTCCCGCTGCTCACCAGGAATCTTTGACCATTGCAAAGCCATGCCCCTTGGTGGGAGTAGGGAGGGGAAGCAGGAAGTGAGTCAGGTAAGGAGAAAGGGTGTGTCCAAGAAGGAGAGTGGAGGGGGAATGGACTAAGGATCTGCTATGACTGATTCTCCGCTATCAGCAGCGTTCGCTAATGCTGTCTCCCCTCAGCTTTTGCTCACACTAGGTTTGGGTCGCTGAGAATCAGAGAGCTACAGTCAGCTCCCTGTCAGCCCCATCTCCACTGTGCCTGAGCACTGTATGGGAGCCCTGAGCCCTGTGACATTTAGACGGAGCTGGGAACAGGGCATGTGTGCAGCTGCAACACCCCAGAGTGATCTTGGTGTGGGATTGTACCTCAAGGAAGAACGTTGCCTTTCTTGAGATTTCCCAGTATGCAAGGTTAGTGCACCGGCTTCAGCATCCTTTTAGAATGGCTTATCCTGCTTCCTCAGGCTCACCTGGGGTGCGGTCTATTTCACGGCATGAATGGGCTACAGCTTGGGCTCTGTAAAATGTCTTGTATTTGAAATCATATTTGTCTCCAGGAGACTGTGTGTGAGAAACACTAACTCTAGGCAGAAAAGGACCTGGTTCTCATTTGCACAGGGGCCCCTTCATTCTGTTCTGGCAATATGAAGGGACCTTAAACAGGTATAACTGAATAATTTACATCTAATTTAGGGCCCTTTCCGTTGGCAGAAAAATGTTAAAGGAGCTTAGTGTACATGAGAATTAAGCCTAAAAGAATTTGTGGCACCTATGAAGCTATTTAATAGTATCAAACATAAATTTTCCTAGAAAAATGAAGCAGGTACAGTGTAGTTCAGGAATGGTGTCTGTATGCCTAGTCTACATCTGTTTTATGTGCTTCTGCTGCTGCTCAGCAGGGCTATCTTAGTCATGTATATCCCAAAAGGTTATTAACAATGCCAAGAAGCTAAGCTCAGCCCATCCAAAAATGTTATCAAATATTCATTACTACTGCAGCCTAATCTGGATAGTTCTTTGTAGAACTGAATGTATTGAGGGCTGGCAACCCTGATTAAAATCTATATAGAACAGGATCCCTAGCCTCACGACTTAACTCTCGAGATAAGCTAAACACAGCCCTTGGGAAATGTGTATAACTCTTAATAGGTGAGCACTAGGATGATTAGACCATTCTAATCAGAGAGCAATATCAAAAAGGGTCACTTCTGATCAGAAAATCTTACATGAGATTTCCTCCCCACTATTACATACTAGTTTTATGCTGATCACTAGTTATCTTCATGATAAGCATCTATTGTAATATTAACCGTATGTGAAGCATGATAATAAATAATTTCACTTGTACAATTACATTCCCTGCTTATGTAACAATAACTATTTGTATTACAGCAGCACTTATAGACTCCAATGAACATTAGGGCCCCATTGTGCTAGGCATTGTACAAACACATTGTAAGGGAGACCCTGGAGAGCTTGTACTCTAAATAGGCAAGAGTAGGAGAAAGGGATGAAATGTAGAAACAGACATCTGACACACAAGAGAAATTAAGTAACTTGCCACATAGAAAGTTTTATGCCAGAGACAGGATTTGAACACACACCTTTTGACAAAAACAACAAGGAGTCTGGTGGCACCTTAAAGACTAACAGATTTATTTGGGCATAAGCTTTCGTGGGTAAAAACCTCACTTCATCTGAAGAAGTGAGGTTTTTACCCATGAAAGCTTATGGTGCCACCAGACTCCTTGTTGTTTTTGAAGATACAGACTAACACGGCTACCCCCTGATACTAGACACCGTTTGACAAGCAGTCTAGTGTTTTAGCCACAAGAGTATCCTTCCTCCTCCTCTTATATATGGTTTTAAATCTGTGCTAAAGTTAAATTAAAAAATGAGAAGATATTTAGATTAAACTGATTTTAATTGCCTTGAACTTTCAAGCACTTTGGGAATCTTTGCAAAGGAAGCTATTTCAACATTAATTATTAGTAGTATTTGTTTATAATTCTCTTATGTTACTTTACATTGGTATCTAATTAAAAGCTTTGGAACTTTGAGCTACTTGCAGACAAGTTCTTTCAGACTTTTTTTCTAACATGAATTCTTTTCTAACTGCTCTTGTCAAAGGCACAATGGCCTTTTGATGGTGGATTTTATTCACCATATTCAAAGCAGAGAGACTGATTTTCAGAGGTGCTAAGTGTACACAGTTCCCATTCACTTTGGTGGGTTTTGTGGGTGACCAGCACCTCTGAATATCAGGACCACAATTCATTTGTTTCTCTTAGGTCTTTTAAATGATATTTTTATCTGCTGATGTCAGCGCAGCCGCCAGAAACACAATTGCTCTGTGTGTGAATAATAATGAAGTCTGCATAACTCAGCAAGATGATATTGTCCATCAGGAATGGTTTGTTCCATTGAAATCTGACTCTCATACAGGCCCTGATTGCAGAAGTGAAAATCTTGCTTTCCTATCAGAAGGATAAATCTTGCCTCAATGTGATGGACTGTGTCAAATATGCTCTGACGTACACTAAGTAAGCAATAATACTCTCCAGGGCATGCCTCCGGCACCTGAGAAGTGAGGATATAGCACAGAAACATACCCTGAAGAATACTATTCTGTTTAAAAAATGAGGTGTTTTTGTTTGTTTCTTTCCCCGAAAAAACAAAAGTGAATCCTCACCTGGTGTAAATCAGCATAGCGCCAATGTGATCAATAATGCTCTGCCGATTGACACCAGCTGAGGGTCTCGCTTTCCTTTGTTCCGTTACGTCGGTTAGTATGGGCAAAATGTACAGGGCTGTTAATGCTGGAAACTCAGCTCCTATACCTCTCTCTGCAAAACAGGGATGGGATAATGAGCAGCAGTACAAGTTTCTTTGTGTCACCCCACCAATGAGCTTCAGCCCTGTTCTGAAGTGATCACCTCCACCTGTGAGAATAGTCCAAATTAAATGAGAGTAGAATTGGGGGCCTGGTTTTGTACTTTAGTTACCTAAAGTTAAGCATCTAAATCTTTGTTTAGGTGCCTAAATCTCTATTTCAGGCATCATTCAGCAATGCATTTAGGTGCAAGCTTAAAATTAAGCATGTACTTACATGGTTTACTGAATCAGGGCCTGAGGGCCAGATCTTCTAAGGTATCTAGGTGCCTCAAAATGCAGGCAGGTGCCTAGTGGGATTTTTAAACGTGTCTAAGCAAACTGATTGTGATGGGAATTAGGCACCTAACCTGCTTAGGATTTGTAAATGCCACTAAATGCCTATCTGCATGTTTAGGTGCCCTAAATACCTTTGAAAATCTGGTCCCAAATGCCTAATTCAACAGTTAGTTGCCAGAAATACGCACTTAAAGACTGGGATAGTTGAAGGAGCATAAAGAGTTAGATGCCCAAGTCTCACTGAATTTCAGTTGGATTGAGGTACCTAACTCCCTGAGGCTCTTTTGAAAATCTCTTTTGAGGCATATTTAAGCACATAGCGTTGAGCACCCAAACTTGAAATTGGGCCCTCATTCCTAGAAATGTCTGTTGAGATTGACAGAATAGGTATCCATTAAGTTAATTTATTCAGACACTTGTCACCTAGGAAACAGACTAGGCCCCTCCCCCTAAGTCATTGCATGTACAATACTACATTCTTCCAAATAGCTGCCAGATAGTAAATATTGGGTAGAATTTTCAAAGGTGTCTAAGTGACTTAGGAGCCTACAAGTGACTGTGCCCCATTAAGGTTAGTAAGCATGAGTGATAAGTCAGCACTTGTTATGTGGTATGAACCTTTAAGTTCTGGGATTTTTTGGAGTGGATGAAGACCTGAGGAAGGCAGAGCTAGGCGTAGGGAGAGAGGAAGATAGCCCCAAGGGAACAGTTGAGGTTTGGGGAAAACCCAAGCTACTGTTTCTTTAAGGGCTCAGTACCAGGAGCTCTGTAGAGTGGCCAAGGCAGGGCTCCCCTGTCTCCCAGCCAATCAGGAAAAACTTTGGGAAGAAGACTCTCTCTATCTCTCTACCTACCTACCTACCTACTCTTCCCTCACAACAAGAGAGATACCATCATGAGAAGGTCTGCTGAAAATATAACTGAGATCAGGAGCAGGTCCAAAGTACAGTCCCTCAGGTATAGACCCACAGGGTTTTTTTGGTTGCAATGGGAGATGCGCATGTGTGTGTGAAGGCAAAACTCAACCTCTTGAATATTAATACACAAAAATGTTTGTTGTGAAACAGTTTAAATTGCTAAATACATAACACACTCATGGACAGAGCAAAGGATGGAAAAGTTCAGCCATGTATGCAGCCCTGTATTTCTTCACCTATAGGCACTCATGGTACTACACCTCTACCCCGATATAACGTGACCCGATATAACACAAATTCGGATATAACGCGGTAACGCAGCGCTCCGGGGGGGGGGGGGGGGGGGGG
>NW_020664417.1:83050440-83059415 GCF_002925995.2 Terrapene triunguis | reverse complement strand
GGCGGGGCTGCGCACTCCGGCGGATCAAAGCAAGTTTGATATAATGCAGTTTCACTACAATGCAGTAAGATTTTTTGGCTCCCAAGGACAGCGTTATATCAGGGACAAAGGTGTAACTACAACTGTCATACACCACAGACCTGAGCCTTTAAGGACATCAGCCTCGCACTCCGGCGGATCAAAGCAAGTTCGATATAACGCGGTTTCACTATAATGCAGTAAGATTTTTTGGCTCCCAAGGACAGCGTTATATCAGGGACAAAGGTGTAACTACAACTGTCATACACCACAGACCTGAGCCTTTAAGGACATCAGCCTTCCAGCATCCCTTTTACCTGACTGACCCCTCCAAATACAATAGACTACACCTTTTCTTCCCTTCTGCACACTTTCCCCATGCTACCCTTCTCATCATTATTAGGTATGGATGTTTGCAGTAGTTTGGGCAGGTGTACGCAGGATAAGTTACTTCTACCTCAGGAAACCAACTAGATTTCAAGTTGATAAAGTTCCTTTAATGGTAATGTTTTGTACTTGTATTGCATCTTTCATGCAAGGATCTCAAAGTCCTTTAAAAACATTCACTTACTATACCGTACCACACCCTTGTATGGGAGGAAAACCTTTACTTCAGCAGAAGAGCAACTCTTTCATATAAAAAATCGTTACTTTAAAACTATTTTGTAATTTTTTTCTGTAAATAATTAACGAGTCCGATATTTTTTCTCAGAAGCCAAAAATGTCCAAGTTAAATGTTTTTCCATCTTGTAAGCACATTTGAAAACCCACCGAGCTATTTACTTAAGTTTCTTTCCATATTTCCTGTTTTCTCAAAAAAAGTGTAGAAACTTCTGTTTTGGAAGTGCATCATCATTCTAAAAAGTTATGCATGGAAATATAAAGCATCTTTAAGAGGCCCTTTTGCAATCGAAATCTGTTCTCAGAATCTTTGTTGTACTTTCCACACTGAAGTTTCTTGGTGTTAATAAAAAGCTCTCAAACAATGCTGTATAAGGAATTTAAAATGAGATGTATGTATCATTCATGTTCAGGAGAATCATCTTCAGTGAAAGTTGCCTGCAGCTTTCACTTGGAGCAATGCACTAACGTGATCTAAAAGGAGCGTCTTAATTATGGTAATTATAGGATTTAAATTTCATTAAATAAAATATCAAGGCTATTTAAACTCAGAGTTCTGGAGGATTATAGTGTTTGACAACGCTATGAAAGGTTTAAGTGAGTAGTTTAACTGCCAGAATTGGTTTGTGTTTTGCCCTCATTACTCAGCATGAAAAACATGTTTTAAGTGGAATCTGCAGCCCACTTTCAAACGTCAATCCAAAGATATCTATTCACAAGTGGAGAAATTAGCACAGGGCATGATGCTTTAATGACACACATCAAACAAGAGCAACTCATTGGTTTAGGCATAAGTATTTTCACTCCATCTTACAGCCTATGCATGATTTTCTGAGTGGTTTGTCTAAAAGGAAATAAAAAAGGACTCTTTTCTGATGGGCTGGGTGTTGGCTTACGCTCACTAAAGCCAAAGATAGATGTACAAGACAAAGTCCTGTTTGAAGAGACTGATTCTGTTCCCATTCAAGTCAAATTGCCATTGATTTCAGTGGGATGATGACGGGGCCCTGGGGACTAGCTACTCGCCTTTCCATTTCCTTCAGCTACATAAGGGGGATCCCCAGGTGGTGTACCACAAGCATAACGGCTCTGCGCCTCCCACTTCACAGCCCCCGGTGGAAGGGTGTTTGTCAGGGTGCGAGTGGGGGAAACAAAGGGTGGCCAGAATCCCCCTGCACTTCAGTAATCCCCAAGTACTGGAACAGTTTCTTGCTCTCTTCAGGGAGCAATTCACCTGAGGAGGGATGAGCCATGGCCCTGCCTTTCTTTCCACTGTGGCCCATGGTGCAGGGCCAGCACACTGCGAGAAGCAGCCTGACCGCTCTGAAAGGATGGTGCTGAATGGGCACCTCACTGTGCACTGAGCAGCCGTGTGAGGGACTGTCATCTTCTCATGCTCCCCCAGGGGAGTGCAGTTCCACATAGGCCCCTACACGGAGCCTTGTACAAATTGCATGCTCTTGCCCTAGCATTCAAGTCATTGCTCCTTGTCTCAACCCTGAGTCACCATTAAATCCCCATCTCCTTCACCATTGGATAGGAGCTGTTGGTTTTGGGATGGCACTAGTGTAGCAAAGGCTTTATTCTGTTTGCTCTTCTGTCCTTGATTTCACTGAAGTGCAACAGATTCTGGCCCATTTTACAGTACGCTCAGTGGAATGAGAATAAAATTGAACCTTAGAGTCTGATTATCCTCATACTTACACCAGTGTAAATCAGGATCAACTCCACGGAAGTCAGTGGAGATACATTAGTGTAAAACCACTGTATGTGAGATCAGAATTAGGAACTTATCTTTAAATAATTCTCCATTTTTCTCTTCAGAATAATACTCAGCAATGAAATTACTGCCAACCTCGGGGGTGCGGGGTGTTCTTTCATCAGAATAGTCACCCAGCACCAGTAAATATCACAACAGAAGAACTAATAGCAGATCTGATCTTTGACTGAGGTATTTCAGACCCGCACTTCCTTTCTGAGTCGGACTCAAGGAGCAGACTTAACACTTATGTGCAAGTCACTTTACAAACGCCAAGTCTCACGACTGCCCTGCAGGGTGTGTAACAGTAAGTATTTCTTGATTACGTGTTCTTATTAACTTTCAACTAAGTATACTATCAAAAGAGGTGGAGAAAATAAATGACCCCTTCTAGAAAAGTCCAGCAGAATTGTATAGGGATGAAACTAATAGTTTTCTATAGAAATTACCCCACCACCAACAAAAAACCCTATAGAATTTCATACAGAATTATCTCTTTTCTATAGGTTTCTTTGAACCCCCCTAAAACATTCTATAGCGGGATATAATTCTCTGTTAATTCTATACAGTAATTCAAAAAATCCACAGAATGGAGATCATTCTCTATTAAATTCTATTGCACATTTCCATAAGGGGCCCCACACAGGAAGAAAGAAAGGAGAGAAGCCCTATGAGATATATGGATGTATAGAAGAAATGGAAGGAATTTTTCTCAGCACAGGAGAAGACGAAAACTTTCATCAAACAGTAGTGTACAATTTCTTATATATGACTACGAATAGAGACTATGGGCCACATCCTCAGCTGGTGTAGATTGGCATAGTTCCTTTTACTTTATTGGAACAATGCCAGTTTTCATCAGCTGAGGATGGGGCTTCATATTTTGTGTGATTTATTTGCGTTTGTTGTCTTCTATTCATTCTCTCCAGAACTACCAGTTCAGATAGGCTAGGATTTTCACAAGAATGTAAGGGAATTAGGTAGCTCACACCCACTGAATTTCCATGAGATTTGGGTCCCTTAGGATTCTTTGAAAATCTTAGACATGATTCAACCTGAATTGGTGAAATGGTTTGACTTTGGCCAAGCTGCATTCTCTGACAGGAAATGGTTTTTCTAACCAGCTCTGTCTCCAAGTCAGGTTTGAACTGAATTAGCAGAGCTGCATAGGCAAGTATGTAATGTCACTACCTATGCTATCCCAAGTTCTGTGGATAAAGAGATTACTTCAGTTTCCAGTTCTATCAGGCTGACACTTTAGTAAACAATAAAATTACTCACATTAAATTCACATTCATTTTAATAGGAAGTGGTCATACAATCCTTTAGGCAAGTTTGAAAATCTCAGCCTGATGCTCCATCTGGCAGGGGCTACTCTGTAAGTATGGAATGACCTCCTACAAGAATAATCCAAGCAAAGATGGGTATACAATTTGGAAGCAGAACTGAAGTGGTTTACTAGGGAAAACCGACATACGTCCTCTTTTAGGTTTAATCTTAATTGCACAAGGTACAAAAAACAACAACCCTGCAACAACCAAAACTATGGTTTGGGTTCATTGGGAAAAGAAAAAAGAAAGTTCTCAGCCTTCCAATGAGTAGCACTAAGGGGAATGCTTGAAAATACCAAACATTAAAGTCTGCCAAAAGGGACTATTCAAACCAGATTGTTTCCTTGAGAAATGATTAGGTGAGGAAAAAAGAATCTTTACCCAAATATTAGTCACAAAACCAAAAAGGTACTGATGGGTAGGAGCACTTCATCTCATTTAGTGACATGATCTCTGGCTGTCAGTTATATTAACAAACTATATGAAAGTTTTGAAATCAAATTCCATAATCCCCACATGACCCAAATTATACATCAGTTTTGAAACCATAACCAATTCCTGTGGCAGTAAAATGAAGTGATTGCTCTGGTTCCAGGCCTGGAATCCAAGGGCTCTAGAACAATTTTTATGGTGGGGGTGCTGATGATGGAAACCATAGATTTGGTGTTTGTTATTACTACTTCAAACCAGCAAGTGGAGCAGCACCCCCAGGACCTCTAGTTCCAGGACCACTGCTGGAATCCACCTTCTCTTCTTGTATTAATTAAAGAACCGGACTGGAAGACAAGTAACAAATCTGCTGCTGGTGACTAAATATGTTTGTTTCTTAAAGTAAAATGTAGGTGACCAAGTGCCAAATTCTGGCCTCATTTATACCCATGTCTGACTGTTGCTTAGATATATTTGAGGACAAATTTTGGCCCAAAGAGTACAGGTATTTCATACATACTTCCTATTCTTCAAACTTTCTGCTATATATGAACCTTGGCGCTGAATGCTAGTTTGGAAGTCCTTTTGTTAACTTTCCTTGTAGTTGGTGTTGAATTTTCAGAATAAGAAATGTACAGTATTTTGATAAATTCTTGGCTCCCATTCCAATATTTTCGTATTAGGAGAGGCAGATCTTTTGCATAAAACACCACGGGTGAAATTTTAAGTGTATAAAAGACAATGGGAGTTTTGCCATTGACTGCAGTGAGGACAGGATTTCATCCCATTTACCCACTCACCAGGAACAGGTTATTTCTCTCCTACTCTTTTTTTTTTTTTTTTTAATTGGCATCTGAACTCTTATCAGTGCAAAATTTCAACTGTATTGTACCAAGTCAAGGAACCATACTGTTCATTACATACACTATGGAGAGCTTTTATTATTATAGTCATCAAAGACATCTTTCTATCCTGTCAATGGTTTATAATGATTTAGATAAGCAGCACTACTTATACAAGTTTCTGTTATAGATGGGGTAAATCAAGGCTGAATGGAGTCTGAAGCCTTCAAAATGGAAGGGAAGCTCTTCAGAGGCTTTTCTTCTCACCACACCATTCCACAGAGAGACGTTTCCTTCCACTCCCACAAATGCCTTCCAAATTACACAGCTCAACCAAGCAGATCAAGGCACCTTACCAGGCAGACAGCCACATAATCTGCCTCTGTTTGACTGTTGAATATGGATCCTCTCCAAGGTTGGGGTTTGGCTTCTAAGAATGTTGGGATCCTGCCTAAGGGTCTAATTATGCTACTTTACTCATGTTGAGTAGTACTTTACTCCACAAGCAGTCGTCATTGAAATCAATGGGGACTGCTTGTGAGGTAACGTACAACTCAGAGTGAGCAAGGACGTCAGAGTCGGTCCCATAACTCCCTATGTCAGTAGAAGAAGCTGACAGCATCGTGGTGGTGGAAGTGCATTTGGTGCTGTCTTTCTGGGGCTGTGCAATGTCATGCTCTCACAAACGCTTCACTTCTCTCGGTTGGTGACAAGTAAACAAAACCCAAGAAAAAGTCCTCATGCCTTTCAATGTGCTATTTAATGTGATTTTCAGTGCCCCAAAGTCTCTTCTCCCCCTAGTTAGTAACACGCAAGGAAAGAGTCAGGAAAAGGAGCACTTAAAAGTGCTCTGTTGGGGCTCAGTGGACACTTTCCCTTCCTTCTCCTCTTCCCTTTTCAGACTGACTCTCCAGGGGGGAAAAGCACTTAAAATAAACTATTGGCACTGAACCCACGTCCCACTCCTCTCTCAGCCCTCTAATGCTCAAAACAAAAAGCACTTAAAAGGGCTCTTTGGGGACTCAATTCATGCTCCCCCTTTCTCTTCTCTTCCTCTCTTTATACTCAAGGAAGTAAAGGTGCTTAAAAGGGATGTTTTGATGCACAGCTCATGCTTTTTCTGTCTATTTCTCCTCTTCTTACTTCATCTGAATGGATTTTCAAGTCTCCTCACCCTCACAAAACAAATTACACCGAGTATGATATCATGACGGGGATCTTGAACTGAATGTTGCCTTGTGGTTTCCATTGCGGTGTTGATTGCTGCACAGGGGCACTATGAATTTTGCAGTGACCTGATGAAACAGTTGTTGCAGATTATTTTTTACATTTCCTTTCTACAGCAAGAAAATATAAACAAATATCAGTCTACTCAGCGTATTTAGACTCCCTGTTCATCATGAACAGCGGGGGGGAGGGATAGCTCAGTGTTTTGAGCATTGGCCTGCTAAACCCAGGATTGTGAGTTCAATCCTTGAGGGGGCCATTTAGGGAACTGGGGTAAAAATCTGTCTGGGGATTGGACTAGATGACCTCCTGAGGTCCCTTCCAATCCTGATATTCTATGATTCTATGAGTCTAATCAGTGACAAGGAATGAGTTAAATCTTGTTGGCTTGGTGAGACTTGTTTGTTTGTTTTTATATTGCTTTATGGAAGTTAAAAGTTGGAGCATATATAGCAGCAGTGCCAAGATTGTGGCGACCGTTGAGGCCAATAGAGCACAGGCTGGTGGTCCACTGATAGCATGTAGGTCACATGAGGCTGGCTATCAATGTATTCAGTTGTTTCTAGAGAGGTGTAAGCTCTTTGTTGTAAAGGAGAGGATGAGTTCTTGTAAAAATAGCTGGAAATGAAGAAAAACAGCCTAGCTGCCTCTATTAAGGATTACTGGTGAAGAAGAGAGGCAAAAGGAGTTGCCATCAGGAATCAGAGCCAGCGTGGGACTGGAACTCGCAACCACCAACATAAGAGGAATATTGAGGGGAGATGGGGAGTGAGTTCAGCCAGGCATGTCCATGGGAGAAGTTAAAACAAGAACTAGAGCTGGTCAAAATGTTTTCATCAATGCATATTTTGACAAAAAATGACTTTTCTACCAAAACATTTTTACAGAAAATTTTCATTCTGCTCAAAATTTTCCATTTTTTAAAAAGAATGCTTCTTCTGAATTATCAGTTTAAAGTTTGTGATTTTTCTCCTTTCTTACCCTTTGCCCTGGTTCAGTAGAAAAAGGGAAAGAAGGGGGGAGAAAAGGAAAACCGAACATTTTGCAGGTTTTGTTTTGTTGAAAAACAAACCAAAAATATTTCCATGAAACATTTCAAACCAAAGAATTTTTTTCATTCATTTGAAAGCTTTCACAGAAAATGGATAGCATTTTCTGACCAGCTTTAAAGAAGACCATTTGGCTGGGCTGGGCAGCATTTCTAGGGGAGCAAATGAGAAGGGAACTGTGTGCGAGGGAAGCATGTTTGGGGAAGAAGAGGACCAGGCAGAAGGGAAGCATATGCAATGGGGAGAGAGGATTAATTCCTCTAGGTCCATTTCTATCATCTACTCACCTTGAGTGTGCATTTCAGCACACTATCCAATACTGTGTAACAACCCACCCTTATTGGCATAGAACTGAGGATGTTCAGCACCAAAATCACCAGCCGTTATGACTTCAACTAAAGGGCTAACTCTGTTAGCTGGTAGTAGAGGTAGGCTTTTATCCTCTGTATGGATCAGCCATTATAGAGGAACACAGCACATTAGCCAGTTTGTTACAACTGCAAGGAACACTGCTGCCAAAGTCATATATCCTTACCTTACACAAATCCCTTGAGTGTTACTGAACACTCTTACGTACATACATCCAAGTAGAATGTACCAGATGCATCCCAACATTCTGTTTCTATCAGTGGAATATTAAGGCTTGACGCAACTCCCACGGAAATCACAATAAAAAGACTCCCATTGACTTCAGTAGGCGCTGGACCAGGTTCTTAATGAGGATGGCAGCACAGCAGCTCTGGCATCACACCAGCAGCATGAGTGTTAAGAATTGTGCGTCTGAGGGAGAGTAGTTTGTTTGTATGTTGTTGGAAAGTGGTTTAAAATCTTGGCTGGGTTAAAACAGGAAACATACACAAACACGAGTTACAAACTTAGATTTTAAAAGGTAATATAAGCTTCTATAATGGGCAGCTTTATATGTCCTTTAGGGCTGATCCATGCCAAGCAGCATGGGGATCTCTTGCTTGTGTTTAGGAATCTTTTCCCCTCTGAGTCCAGACGGTGTAAAGAAACCCCAATTCCTTCAGGTCAGGGATTTTTATCCCCCACCCACCTGAAGCCAAGCTGATGGGATGACCGTGTCTGCATGTAACCTCTTCATGGGTGGTGGTGGAACAAAGTATTTGTTCCACAATGGCCCATTTGGATTCAATAGTCCTTCCTGATGGGCAGGAGACCAGACCTTCTGTAACGATCCAGCATTTTGCATTAGGTAAAGTTTTCTTCCTGTTTGGTGAGTTACAGAATTTCAGAACAAACATTTTACTGTTTGTGACATTTCTCAGGGTAAAATCTGGACAGATGGACAGCTGTGTCCCTTCACTTCTTCAATCTGAGGTGCCTCTGACCAGGGCCGGCTCCAGGCACCAGCTGAGCAAGCTGGTGCTTGGGGCGGCAGATTGTTCGAGGCGGCATTCTGCCCAATCCTAGGGCGGCACGGCCGCTTTTTTTGTTGTTGTTGTTCCGCTCCGTCCGCCCTGTAGGGGGCGGTGGCGCGGAGACCAGAACGTCCTGCAGGGCAGTCCTCTTCCTTCCCTCCCCGCCGACCGGAGCGGAGCCTTCGTGGCAGGCGGCAGGAGGCGGTGCAGCGGGAGGGGCCGCGTGGAAGCGCCCCTGCTGTAGCCCTGGCCTCCCCCTTCTCTCTCTCTCCCGCCCGCTCCCTCCCCCTCCCCTGCCCCCCCCCAGCCAGTCCCCC